>NW_024704927.1:90558-102666 GCF_018977255.1 Callorhinchus milii
ACAAATTGCCAACTTTTCTAGTAATCTTTGGGTAGCGTGACGTATGATACATCGAGAGATATATTCCGTCTAATAGGCAACGTTAATTGGTGTTTCTCCGAAGACGAGGCTCGCTCGATATGGTTAATCACCTTCGATAGTCAAATGCTACCATTAACCCAATGTATCGTAAATTTTCAGAATCTCAGGCCCAATGCACTGTTCGTGTGGTTCGTTGACATCAAATGTCCGGGAATCGGTGGGATTCAGTGATCCCCGAGCGAAGGACATTTAACCATCACTGTGTGTGTTACATTCGCATGTATCATGCATCCAGAACGCATACTCTACGCGTCAGTCGCTTTGGTGTGCAGCCATTACCATGCTCGCCGGCTTTCGCACATACTCGTTTACTCTGGCAAGTAGTCGAGGACATTATGCATCCATCCTCACGACACCAGACGTCAGATTTGGCTGATCATATCTCTAGGGAGAAAGTCGTCACTAGGCGCGAGTGAAGGCCAGCACACCGGAAGGACAAGCAGGTCTCACGAGTCTACCTGGCGCCACGCAAACATACTGAGACCTAATTGGGTGGTAAAGGGGTGGGGAGACTTAATGAGAACATTGTACGGGGTTTTTGAGGCTGATCTTCCGAGGGCTAGACAAAGGCCTGCGGGGACAGGAACCGCTAAGTGGCGTTTCAGGGTAAGTTAGTCAAGCTCCTTCAGAGTTGTCACAGGCTGTTAGGAGGCTATAGGCGCCGTCCTGAACGGAGGAGTGTATCCGCACTCCTCAACGCACGTGCACAATTTGCCTCAAGCCTCTGTCAGTCTCCCGCATAGTGTGGCCAACCGAGAGTTGGGTAGCGCCTCACCAGGCCAAACGGAACCCGAATGGGACAAATAGAGCTCCGGGAGACAGTCATAACGACAGCGCAAGCGCACTACAAAGTCCTCACGGGTGCAATCGCACCATTACGCCCATTCGGGAGTGTCGAAAGAATTACTTGGCCTGATAGCCCTGTCTACAGACGGCACCTACTAAGCGGCCGAGTAAGTTCTCGCGTTGATCGTAAGATGGCTGACTCCCTCTTCGGTGCTCTAGCATCGTCTTTCATTATGGTTCGGATCGCGGAGGATCACACTACTTAGAGGTACACACAGGCGGCCATTACCGCTCAGATACAATAACTTAAAAAGACCAAAGGGGGTATGTCGTCCTTATTTCAAATGACACAATCTGTCGAACGTGGAAAGACGACCCTAACTGGGCACAGGATTGGTGGTGCAGTATCGTTTGTCAGTACTTTACCGGGGATCACTCAATCCAATATTGAGGTGCTCCAATTCGGATAACGAATTGACGGCATTTCTTCTACGTGGGACGGCGGTAAACCGGAGCTGTAACCCGTGAAATTGATCTCTGGTACAAGAGATCTTTAGCGGGGTAGCGTCGCCTGGTTAGAGAATCGGAACGAGTACGGATTCGGGATGAGTATATCGGTACGGAATCAAATACTGGAAACGGAATTATCTTACGACCATGCTGTCAAACTGACGAGGTTAATAGTATAATTACGTACGCCCAAAAGGCCTATCCCCGGTAGTCGGTCCGGCTCTCTTCGTGGGGGCCCATACGTTATCTCGTCTTCGCGCGTTGCCTGCTATACACGGTGAGCAAGGCGAGATCGTGATTTCCGGGCCCAGGGGTGCCGCATGCATCATTAGGGCCCTTTACTCAAGATCCGTTACTTCAGGATCGTTGTCAATGACAGTTCGCTCGAAGAAAAAACAAATACTCCGTTATGAGGACCGTATCAAATCTTGATCAAAAAAAACCCAAGCCCAGGCCGCATCTCGAAGAAGAACAAACATAGAGTAGGGATTCTTCTCAGTCCCAAACTTTAATGCTGTTTCTATGTCGATTGGAGCACGTATTGTCCCGGACACAACCCGGGTATGTTTCGACGGTATTCAATGCCCGTGTTATCGTCTCGACCCATAGCCGAATGGATTGTGGTGAGAAGAGGAGATTGGCTGATTGCGGCTGATGGGTTCAAATGTACGGTGCAGCTGGCTAGAGCTGGGGACATGGAAACCGTGTGTGTGAAAACAAAACGAAAATAATTTCCAGAGCTTTCAAACATATGGTGGAGGTGACACTGCTGCCCACGCACGATCTCGTGCACCAGTAAGTGTAGACTTCCGAGATGCCTTAAGGATGCCCGGAAAATAAGGTCAGGTTGCGACAAGCGTATCATTCTAGAACTTGGGACTTATAAAAGGCTATACATTGCCAAATAAATGAAATGCGCAAAGATGAGCAGTTCACCTTCGATACTGTTTAAATGGACGTGAAAATAAGAGGGTCCCACTGAAGTGCGGCGGACGAGCAAAGACGCCGGCCACCCATTGTCCCCACATGCGTTCACCTTTATTGCCGCTATCTAATACTGTGACAAAACCTACGATACCACACCGTAGACCCATACGCCAATTTCATGCTGAACAGCGGTCATAAGAACGAAGTTCGACTGTATCAGTCGTTGCTATTGCGACTGTAATATTGCCCAACCTTCGCAAATTTAAACCGGCCTGCGCCTGCACGTTGTGACACGAGGTTTCGTCCATAGATGACGCGCTGCGGTTTGATCGCAACGCTCGTACATCCCGATTATATTCCTAATAATTTGTTGGGTGAAAGGGGGGCCAGGAAACAAGACACAGTGTGAAAACCGAATCATACGCGGTCCGCTTCCAGCACCTGGAAGGTGTAAGACCCACCGCTGTGCGAATCGAAACCACGATCGGACCGAGCCGTAATACCTCTGCGGGCGTCTCACTCTCACATAGCTGATTCCACAGAACCCTGCATGCCAGCCGATTATTCGCCTTGATTGCCGTGCTGGGCCAGCTTTGATATTGAGAAAACATATAATCCCCGACCTGTTGCAGTCCTGTTCCCAGACGTCGGTGAAAGGATTCCTTATACTTAAGAGAGATACCCCGTTTTTCGCTTACTATGTGGCCATGAAATGGTGTGTGCACGATAACCGTAGCGGAACCGTTTGTCTGTGTATACAGTCCAGTTTCGCGCTAATTGAGGTACGACGGCTTAGGCCTGGGTATTCAGTTGTGAGCCAGTAACCGAATACCAGTTGGACACGGGACTTTTTTACAACCTGGTTGAGCTTCCTAAGCACTAATTCATGAATTAAGCTCTAATCCTTTCTACCTTAGGCATTTTGAACTTGAACTCCGTTATGAATCCGCGGGCGCGAACCAATCTCTAACTTGTTTAGTAGAACTTCCTGGTCTGTCAAGATCACACCGCCCTCGATGGATTAAGTTGTTACTATACTTCGCATCTTAGGATTTAAAGAACTAGTACAGCGGCAATGGACGCACATATAGATTCATAGGAAGGGGTGAAGCAAAGTTACCGCGCAAACCCTGATAGAGATCGCAATCGTGGGGAGCGACCAGTTAGGGGCCGCGAAATGCATGTCAAGCATGGAATATCGCGAGGCTAGTGTTATCAATGTTTCGACGGAGACGGAAAGGTAGCTAATATATGCATAGAATAATAACTCGAGATGGCAATTAGTTGTAATGTGCGACAGGGATGTTTGAATCTACTCGGGGATCATAAACGTCTATGACGTTTTTATAAAATGTCATAAACAAAGCGACATAAACCATCTGAATTGACTACTGGAATTACGTCCCCAGCCGCAATACGGACGATGTACTTTTATAGGGGATTGTTAGTCCTCACTTAACCATGTCAATTCTCATCAAATAGGCACTCGTGAAGAGCAGGTAGTAAATACGGGGTGTTTTGCGCCCTCGTCAATCCACTGAGCTCGGTATATAGACACCGGGACTCCTGGGAATTCCACATTGCTGTTAGCGCGAACGTCCAGACTCCAAGTATATCGGGCGTCCTCTTGTGAAAGGCGAGCCAAGTCTACCCTAATAAGAGTCTATGCCCCCTTTTGCAGACCCTATCCCTAATAACAGCGGTATATACCTAGTAACGTTCGTTGACTGCGTTTACCTCGCGGCTGTTTTTAAATCTTTCCCTACCAGTAATCCGAAGTCGGTATTGATAGTCCTCCTTGCGCGGATAGACTAGCCCGATAATGGGCCACATTCGGTCGAATGGTCAGGAAATACGGACAGGTGATTCACTCGACCAAATAAAGACCAAAATCCTAGTTGAGGATCTAATGTGCACTCGGGAATTACAATGGGGATAGCCTCTACCCTACTTAAAGAAACACTATCCAGGGTCTCCAGCGCTGCTGGGCAGGCTTGTAAGCTCAATGGTTTACCGTTACTATCCGAAGAGACAAACCTAAGCGTCTCCCTTGGTTGGTTTGGAGCGCAACATCGGTCAGGACGTATTTAAGACGTTAATCCTCGTTTATAATGTTACTGCCGGGTCGTTGTCAACACATGCTGCATGAGCAAGCGACTAGATGAGAAGTGGCCCATGATAGTCTAGTCGCGAAACGGTAAGGCCGGTGTTGGAGATTGAATTTATCAGCTCTTGGAGTGGCTGAGCGTCGAGCCACGGAATTCGTAAGTGAGTTGATCAGTAAATATAGCCATATTCAGAGCCCACGCGTTAACATAACTAGACGCTAAGTGCGTCCATTGGTGCACTTTTGTGTGTATATTGGTACCGGCCAGAGAAGCACGCTCATACCTCATAGGTGAACTAATACGTTGGCGTCCGCATCCGAGATTTCAGTAAATTTCACGCAAAGATTTGTAATTTCTAGCAGGAGTATTCGCAGCATAGCAGCCCTCAAAACGCGTTGCTGTGGTGGATGTCAATCGTGAGTGCCGACCGTTATCGGGTCACGGGACATGTCCCTCGTAGCATACACGAGGACACCACGAACCGCTCATTGGGCGTGACACGCAGTGGAGAGGTGGGTACTCAAGATAGGCTAGTTCGAACCCGGACACGTGTTTCTGGATCACTTCGGTCCACGTTTGGGCGAATGGCCCACAAACCGCAGGTAAGGATTATAAGGTAGATTAAAAGCCCGCGTGCGTGGACCCCCTCCAGAAGGCACATAGCCCCAGGGAATGCCCCTCTAGATGAGGGAATAGTCAGATGAGGATACGGAAGCGGATAAATCGACAGTACTGATTATGACCTGATGGATAGGCAAATCTTGTCTCAGCCGTACCTAGAGGTGACCCAGGCCCCGACTGAATAGAGTACCTCCAAACCACGCTTGTATCCTCTAACATCCAAAGTATTTGCAGCGAACAAGCAGACTAGTGCCTGCAGACAAGCCGCCAATACGGATCTCTTTAAAAACGGACGCTGTACTATCTTGCCGGTAGTATCTACGCACGCCCGATTGAACGGAAATTGGAATCTACAGATAACTTTTATGTGTCTATCGTGTCGAGGTGTTCGTGTCGGGCGGGGCATTCGGTCTTCCTCTATGCTACGCCACAAACCTTCTAATGTTAGCGTGAAAGATTGGGCTTTACCTTACCCTACATTGGTATCATGGAGGAGCCGAACCAAACCTCCTTGGGGGTATCAAAAATCGGCCGACCGCATGCCAGTGATGGTATAAGCGCCGGTATCTCTAGCTAATCCGTGGATGCCTACGCCGGGTTTAGTCTGTCACCTTTGGATCAAGAAAGTCGGGCTAGCTCGGTCTATATGTTTCTACAGAGAGGCGACGGGACATGATCACTCTGATACCAATAGGGACATCTCAGAGAGCTATGCTTTATAGGATATTTGACTAGCGCCGGCCTACAACTTATGCTTCGCCGTATCATGGGAGAGCGTGTGTTCCTCCCGCCATAATTACCGGAAAGACACCAGGTGGCGCCGCATATGATTTTTTGAGTCGAGACCCCTATGTGCTCGATCTCTGCACGACAACTTCTATATAAACCGTTAGAGCATCCTACAGTTCCCACGACACCTCAGAGCTGTAGGCGCGTCCGAGGATCAGAGGTTCTCTGCAAGCCATCTGGCTATCATGAGAGATTCGTTCATGAGGCGATCCACATATACAAACACAGAGACAATTTCAACCGAGAAGATGGATTCTGGCTTAGCAATCATTGGAAGGACGTAATAAACCATTTCGGATCTTAACTGATTGTGTTCACGTTAACGGTGACTTTCAGACCGCGTTCCACTCACTGGCATGGTGCAGTGTGCAGAGTAATGTATGGTGTCGTAATTGTACAGTAAACATATAGCAGTATGATACACATTAGGGTGGGTAGAATAATACATAGTGTTATATTAAAATGGATAAGGCAGCAACTGCAGCAGCAGCAGCAAGTGCAGCAGCAGCAGCAAGTGCAGCAGCAGCAGCAAGTGCAGCAGCAGCAGCAACTGCAGCAGCAGCAGAAACTGCAGCAGCAGCAGCAACTACTGCAGCAGCAGTAACTACAGCTCCCTTTGATGCTGTTAATCCTGCATAATGCACATGCATATGCAGTACTAATTACATTCCTGCATTTCCATAAATATGCTAAATTCCTGTTGATATGCAAATTCCTTTGTCAATGCGCCCAGCTTATATATATGCTCCAAGCCCGTGTGCTGTTTCATTCAGACTCTGTCGCCTCGACGGACCTGGTTTTCACCTGAGGACGGCTGCTTGCGTTGTGGCCGAAACGTCGTGAGAATTGTTTTATTATGTTTTATTTTTATTATTTTATTACTTCCCTTCTACGTGACTTTACCGAAAGAACCAAGAAGATGATGAAACGGCTTGAACTCACTTGGCAGAGCAGCAGGCAACCATGTCGGGGTCGTGAGTTAAAATATCAGAGTGTTGACTCAGCCCGTGATCTTTCAGGGTTCGTAATAATGAGAGCCGCCTGCTGAGATGTGCTTGGGGAAGTCAACGGTGGTTGCCGTAGGAACCGCAAATAGCCACCATTGGATTGAGACCTCAGAGAGTGAGAAATGAGTGGTGGCCCATGCCTGGAATCAAGCACACACGAGGAGGCAAGGGTTTGTGGATCACAACATTTGTGAGACTTCAAAACCCACGGGGCTGTGAGGTCGCCAGGAGGTTACAGCGCAGAACGTCTATCGAGTACTGCGTGGAGCTTTGAGCGTTATCTCCAGGTCCTCCAGTTTAATTTCACACGCTGTGCTCAGGAGGCACCATGGATCTCCCGTGTAAAATAGCCAGGCCAGTGGCTAAACGAGATCACCCGTGTAACAAATAATATGAACTTAAACAACGTTTGTCCGATAGAGAGAACAGCCCCCAGCAGAGATCGGCAGAATTTCTACCACTGACACGGAAGAAGATGGCCAAAGCCCCACCACGCTCGTTAGGCAGGGAAGCTTTGACTTGACCACATCGCTCACGAAAGCCAGCACTATGAAGGAAAAGGGGCTGGTGGATGACACAGGATTAAAAAAAAACATTTTTTCTGGCCTGGACTTTTGCAGCTGTTTTAGACTAATTTCAAGGTGCTGATTCCAAATCTGATCTCAGATTTGCTCTATCACATCTCATTTTTATGCTATCGGCATACCCCATTTTCATTGATTTTACCCGAAATTAACTCTGTCACTTATGATTGCAAGTTGTTGCGAGTCAGTGACTGCTTTAGTGTTAAAATATGGTGCTGTATTTTTAGGATAGTGTGTTTATAATATCATTTTATGTAGATATCCACATTTATTTAATATTTTTCTTCTGCAGTTTTTATTGAAAATGCAATATTTGATATCTCAAAACCCTGATGTGATAGACAAAAACTGATGCCAGATTTGGAATCAGCACCCCAAAATTACATTAAAACCGTTGGAATACCTTGTGCCAGAAAAAGTGTGTTGACCAGTGTAATGCCTTCAAGAGGACTTGGCTGCAAGGTAGCCATGCAATTGCAGTACAGCAAATGTATTCTTGAAGCCTTCCGTGTCAAATTTTGAGTGTTCTCCACGTACATGGTGAGTTTTCTCTGGGCTCTCGGGTTTCAACACACACTCATTTCCCTAGAACTGCTTTTTGTGTTTAGTTTGTTGTCCTTCACCCACACCCCTGATTAGCACGGTTAGCTATGTATGGTGCGAAAGAAGTTCGACATACATGCATACAACATTAGTGACCAATCATCCTATGAATGTGTATGTATGACCTCCCTGAACAAGAGTTTTATGACCCAGTGAGGCTTTGCTGACTAAATAAAGGGCACTGCTATTGTTATGATGCACTCTAAATGTCTTCATGGCTTGCCGTCAGAAGGTTGAGAATTCAGTTCTCAGTCAGGTGTCAATTTGAGGTTGATAAAATGAGTATCACCTTAAAGTAGTCATCCTGTGGATAGATACGCTTTTCCATTTGAATGTGGCGTTTTCACCACTGACTCGGAGCTTTTAAGAGAAGGCATTTACAAAAAACGAATTTCAATTTGAAACTGTTGACAGTTTTAGCTTCATGACTTCGGCTGGGCTCACACGAGGTCACTTAACGCACGGAATGAAACGTGTCGGCCACTGGAGCCTGTAGCTGGCCACAAGGTTGAACACTTTCCTATCGCAGGAATCTGAACTCGGCACCTTCCAACCGTGAGTTGAGTAGTCTAACCGTTATTCTTAGGTTTTTTCGGTAAAGTCACGTAGGTAAAAAATTGAAATTAATAAAAGTAAAATAAAAATAAAATAAAAATCACGACGTTTCGGAGGCAACACAAGCTTCCGTCTTCAGGTGGAAGTCACTTGATACAGCTATCGTGCTGTGACGGTTCCACCTGAAGACGGAAGCTTGTGTTGCCTCGAAACGTCGTGATTATATTTTATTTTTATTAATTATAATTTTTTACCTTCGTGACTTTACCGAAAAAACCTAAGAATATGAATCCTTGCAGTCACGAAAGCTTCAAATCTAGAATTAGTCTAACCGTTGTTTGTGTCAACTATCTAAATATAAAAGGTAGAGGTGCAGCCCTGCTCGAGAGAGCACCTCTCGTGGGTATTTGGCCTCATCCCACGCTGGTCAGAGAACTTGGAAGAGGTGGGAGTAGCCACACTTTACCCCTCCATATGCGACCTGCCGATCGAATAACCGCGGTCCACCAAAGTATACTGCTGGAAGGACACAGGTGGGGTGGGGGAAATAAGGAACGGTACCGGAATAGGGAAAAAACACAAGCGCTATAAACAAAGTTCAGCAGAACTATGGGACGAGTTCCCACCTGGAGGAATGCAGTTCTGCCTTTATGTCGTGCTCGGTGATGTCGGCTAAAAGAGCCAAGCTACAATTTCCATGCATTTCCCACTTGTATTCGCTAATGAGAAGCAATGACTGTGAGTAGGGAAGAAATAGCCCGAGTCCTACGGATTAAATAAAATGAAACAGAACGATGACCACTTGTTACGGCAAGAGTGAGCTCATTAAAAAGATACGGCGACTTTTATGCAACGAGCAGCCCCCAGCCGAACTAAGGGCTTTATCGGCTACAGAACTTCTCTAGGCCCGACTTGTCCAAGGCAGCGAAATTCCCAAATGCATTTAAAATACATCTGAACTGCATGGTCAGTGAGACTTTATGTTCGCGTTCGGTTATGCAGTCACTCTTCAGTTGCTGTGTGCGTGGGGCATGCGAGGCACAAGGGGATTTGACAATTCAACTTCATATCCACACCTTTGTCAAAATAATGGGAAATGCACAGCTGGCCGTGACAGTTGCTGTTAACCAAATAAAGAGGCTTGCTGCAAGATGCAGACACATACTCTGTATGTACATAGAAACGTGATGGGAATAACCTCATCGCTTAGGCAGTGGCTTAAATCCAACGAGACATTTCTCCTTTGAAACACTTGCTTTGTCTCTGCACGACCTTGCTTGCAAACTGTCGTGAGTGCCTTTGTTTGATCCTGAACCCTCCGTTGCTGTGGTTTCGTTTTTGGGCAATCCCGATATCTCCTTGGCGAGTCCACGTTATTGGAGACATTTTCAAAATTTCTGGATATTTTAAATAAAAACTATGTAATTTTTACCACCGTATGCATTTCACGAAAGTACATTTTTCAAGGATCTCAGAGAGAGATATGCTAAAAACTAAATAATGTAAGCAGTTATGAGCACATTTCAGGCGCATGCTCTGCATTCCCTTAAGGGAAAGAAGAACAAATGAGTCATCGCTGGAAGAATTTCAAGCAGAAAATGGGACGACTGAAGGATGTATGCCACAGAAATAGGAGCTGGTTTGGACATATTATGAGAAGATGCAGCAGTAGCTTAGAAACATAATCAGGGAAGTTAAAATGAGATGGGAAGAGGGGGTTTAGAGGACAACTGCTCAAGATGGCGAAGGCAGACTTCAAGTGAAGATGGAGTGCACGTGGTGGCGGCAGGAGGAATGGCGCAAGAGGCGAGGGAGTGGTGGGTGCTCTGCGTGAATGTTGGACAGGCCCACAGGGGGACTTTGCTAAACGATGCCACTACATTGTGTAAGCCAAGTAAAATTTGACTGGGTGTCACTGTGGATAGAGCGTTCAACTCACAGTAAGAATGTTGGAATTCAAATGCCAGTCCAGAGCCAATTCACCCCATCATCTGCCAAGATCAATCACAAAAATACCACATTGCATGGAGTCGACAATGAGATATTTGGCGTTTCCATTGCCGGCTTGGGAACACCGAGAAAGATGGACCAAGCCCCATGCTCCTTTTATCAGGGAGGCTTTGACTTGACCATATCGCTCAGGAAAGTCAGCGCTACGAAGGCAATGGGTTGGTGTATCACACAGGATTATGACTCTCAAAGACAATCGGGGGTCAAAATATATGCTTCAAATGAAGGCTTTCATTGTCCCCCCTTCATGACTTACAATGCAGATGTGCAATACAATACCGAACACGCACCACGGGGCAACGATTAATGGTCTGTCTTAAAGGGTTCCAGTTTTTTAATTGTGCATTCCAAAAAACACAATTACGAAAAATTCGGTTGAAGAATTTTTTTTTTTGACACCATAACTCGCACTGCTCGTGCATTTGTGTGGGATCCACGGGTGGGTGGAGGGTGGGGGGCAGGCGTGATGACGTCGCCCGATGCACGTTCCCGGCTTAACGCTGTGGAATACTGGTGACGTCTGTACGCAGATGTGCGCGGTGACGTCACCACTGCGCGTTGGTTTGCCCGTCCGCCAGCCAGCCAGGAAAACTTGTTTCTAATGTATAATGGTGAGAGAGTTTTTGTGATGGAGTCTCTCAGACAATAACGGATATTTGTACCCCAGTTTTACGTTTTGCATTTACAAAGATAAAACTGTTCCTTGAAACTCGAATGAACAAAAAGTGTGTCTTGTAAACTGTTAAACGATGTTACCAACAGCATACAATTTTATTTGCCGAGCAGAATAAAGTTGAACGTCCATTAGCACCACATTCCCCACCGCACACACTTTACTGCTTAGAGCGATGTAGCATTTAATGTGCTGTAGCATTAAATATTCAAAAAATCCAAAGTGTTCATTGCTCAAACACGCGTATAATGGTCCTCATTTCCATTGGTGGCACGAATCCAATGAAGGAAATTCCATATTCATATTGGAAGAGACTACTATGTATTATAATGCACATGGATTATACAATATACGCAGGCTAATGACACAATTAAAACTGTGAAGAGAAGTAAGCGGCTTGGACCGGGCACATCTTAGAAGGGACGATGGCCGATGGTCAACAATTATGATGGAGTGGCAGCCAATAAATTGAAAGTATCGAGGGGTATCCACCAAGGGGAGATGGAGCGATGACATCAGCTCGTGTTCAGGTGATGGATGGATTATATCAAAGAGATGCTGGCAGATTGGAATGGCCTTCATCCAACACTAGATTTGCAAAGTCCTGTCCTGTCTATTTATTTCGGCAAGACGCAAGTGAACCGCGCCACATTCATGTGGAATTTCACCACAGACCCAAGGCGACCCAACAGAAATCACCACCGGTCCCTTTGCTTATTTGAGCGAAGATGCACACTCACTTTGAATTCGGTTTCAGGTGCAATTAGCAATTATATGCAGAGATGCGGTAATGTAAGGGGATGGAAATTATGGCGGACAGAGGTGGAGATGGTGATCATGGAAATTGAATTTGC
>NW_024704928.1:0-33617 GCF_018977255.1 Callorhinchus milii
TGCGTTTGCTATAGCGCTTTTCATGTCTTCTGGACGTCCCAAGGCGCTTCGAGAATATATTGTAAAGTGAATTGACTGCATATTTTGTGAGTGTGACAGATCAGCCAATTGCAAACATCAGTGTCTCTCAATCAGCCATGGATTTTTCTCGAATTTATACAAGTAATATTGTTGGAGGGACCATTATTCCTGGAAAAGTGATACAGCAATCTACTTAGAAATGGGTTCAAACTTATTACTAAATAGAGGCTTGAGCGTGTGTGTATGTTTGTTTCTAAGATAAGCAAACTTGCCTAATATTTCGCTCTGACCCGTCGGAATGGAAACCAGGTCCACTCGCTTCTGTGGCGACATCAATAATTACAGAGCTTCACCACTCCACAATAGAAATACTACAAATTAAAATTGAAATCTCATCTTCTTTTGAAGATCCTTAAGCACGTTAATGGTTTCTGGATGTGTCAGAGATGTTGCTGAATTAATTTGACATGACAGGGCGGGGACGTTGTCAGAATGCCAACCCTTGATATATTGCAAAATTTCCTCAGTAAACTTTAACAGGTACAAGGTGCTTACATATTACATCATGATGGCAAACAGCTTTTAATCAAGATGCGATGCTGTTTTCCCTGTATCCTGGCCAACAGTCACACAAAATAAGAATTAGTCACTCATTTTAAAGCTTTTTTAAAGAATGATAGATTTTTACAACACAGAAGGAGACCATTCGGACCCATCGTGACGGTGCCAGCTCTTAGATGCTGCGACCCACTATTCCCCAGTACCCCGCTCTTACAAAAATAGGACTACAAAATATTACTTATTTTGTGCCACACTAACTGCCGCTTGCCACAAATAAGCCCACTACCTCTCTTTTACCAAACTTTCCCACTCTATGAACTTACCCCAACGAGCCATCCCCCTTCCACTCTGTCACAACAACTCGTCCCACAACCCCGCTCTTAACGCAGCTAAACTCCTCGCCTTTACACCCAACTGTTTCCACGCCCCTGCTTTTAGCCCGTCTGGTCTATCTCGCAATGCTCTTACATACAGCAATTCCCAAACTCAATCTTACACCAACATGTCCCACTCCTGTATTTTAATATTAATAATAATCCTTCCATTTGATATAGTACTTTTCACGTTGGGAGGACGTCCCGAAGCGCTTCACAGAGCACACTGTAAAGTGAAGTGACCGTATAATTGTGGGCGTACGCGGCCAATTGCGCACAGCAATGACCCACAAACAGTCGTAGATTGAAAATGACCAATTTAGTATTATTTTTGGTTTTGGAGGAATTATTATTAAACGTGTGGAGTAAGGAAACTTGCCCAAGGTTTCGCCCTCTGCGTGGAATTGAACTTAGGTCTCTCGCTTGCAAAGCGAGTGCTCTAACCATTGAGCTACAGGACTCCACAACCCGAACCCGAACAATCCCATTCATAGCGCAAGAAATCCCGCCGCCACGCTATTAAACCAAAATGTCCCAATCCCATATTCTTACATCAATTAATCCCACTTCCTCGCTCTTACCCCAACTAGCAATGTGGATCAAATGAAGATATAAATTTAAAATAAATCCAGAAGTAGAATGTACATGAATAATAAGAGGAATATTTGCGACATTTAAGGGTTAATAAACCCTCCAAAACCAAAAACAATAATATATTGGTCATTTTCAATCTACGACTGTTTGTGGGACATTGCTGTGCGCAATTGGCCGCGTACGCCCACAAATATACAGTCAATTCACTTTACAGTGTGTTCTGTGAAGCGCTTTGGGACGTCCTCCCAACGTGAAAAGTATTATATCAAATGCAAGGATTATTATGAATATTAAAATACAGGAGTGGGACATATTGGTGTAAGATTGAGTTTGGGAATTGCTGTATGTAAGAGCATTGCGGGCTAAAAGCAGGGGCGTGGAAATAGTTGGGTGTAAAAGCGAGGAGTTTAGCTGCGTTAAGAGCGGGGTTGTGGGACGAGTTGATGTGACAGAGTGGAAGGGGGATGGCTCTTTGGGGTAAGTTCATAGAGTGGGAAAGTTTGGTAAAAGTGAGGTAGTGGGCTTATTTGTGGCAAGCCGCAGTTAGTGTGGCACGGTTGTTGGTAAGTAATATTTTAGTCCTATTTTTGTAAGAGCGGGGTACTGGGGAATAGTGGGTCGCAGCATCTAAGAGCTGGCACCGTCACGATGGGTCCGAATGGTCTCCTTCTGTGTTGTAAAAATCTATCATTCTTTAAAAAAGCTTTAAAATGAGTGACTAATTCTTATTTTATGTGACTGTTGGCCAGGATACAGGGAAAACAGCATCGCATCTTGATTAAAAGCTGTTTGCCATCATGATGTAATATGTAAGCACCTTGTACCTGTTAAAGTTTACTGAGGAAATTTTGCAATATATCAAGGGTTGGCATTCTGACAACGTCCCCGCCCTGTCATGTCAAATTAATTCAGCAACATCTCTGACACATGCAGAAACCATTAACGTGCTTAAGGATCTTCAAAAGAAGATGAGATTTCAATTTTAATTTGTAGTATTTCTATTGTGGAGTGGTGAAGCTCTGTAATTATTGATGTCGCCACAGAAGCGAGTGGACCTGGTTTCCATTCCGACGGGTCAGAGCGAAATATTAGGCAAGTTTGCTTATCTTAGAAACAAACATACACACACGCTCAAGCCTCTATTTAGTAATAAGTTTGAACCCATTTCTAAGTAGATTGCTGTATCACTTTCCCAGGAATAATGATCCCTCCAACAATATTACTTGTATAAATTCGAGAAAAAATCCATGGCTGATTGAGAGACACTGATGTTTGCAATTGGCTGATCTGTCACATTCACAAAATATGCAGTCAATTCACTTTACAATATATTCTCGAAGCGCCTTGGGACGTCCAGAAGACATGAAAAGCGCTATAGCAAACGCAAGGATTATCATTTTCATTATCATTATCATTATATTGTACTGGCACTGGACTTTAGAGTATATTCTGTGAAGAGTGTTGCGACGTCTCGAAGACGCGATAAGGCGCTTTATCAAATGCAAGAATTGTCGTCATGTTGTATAATAGAGTATGGAGCCACGAAACATACTGGTTGGAGCCAGAGGACATGGCAAGGCTTATCAGGATTGACAGCAACACACCTTGATTGATGGCCGTTTTGCACAATTTGTTGATATAAACAGGTTATAACCACTATTCAAGGTTTCTGAGGAAATTTATCAGAAGCACAATACTTGGCATTCTGAAAAAGCCCTCTCTCTCCACACAGTATCATTCTAAAAAAATGTTGGTGTGTGTTCAGCCGGGTGTCTGATATATGAAGAAACAAATCACCGTCTTAAGATTCTGCACAATTCCTTCAAGTCCGGTCTCAAGAATCTGCTCTTCGACCACGCCATCGGCTTCAGCCCTTGAGCACCAACTCCCCACCCCACACACCCGACTCCCACCTTTCTTCTACCGACCACAGCTCGGGTCTGAAATGCTACACTCTGTCCAGCGTCTTGGGACTTCCTCCCGACGTGAAAGGAGCCATACAAATGTAATCTTGTTGTTGTTGAAGGACATGGGTTTGTTTCCCTTTCGGGGCAGGTCAGATCGATTCCTTAGGCAAGTTTCCTTGCTCCACAGACAAACCTCTATTTACCGAGTAGTAAGTAGAAACCCGCTTGTGTGTCGATTAGCAGATCAGTTTTCTGGCTGTAATAATCCCATCAATTAAAGAAAATGCAAGTTGTTGTATAAATATATTATTTATATAACAATAAGAGTAATACGTTATTTATTATTATTTTAGTAATAATAATCCTTGCATTTGATAGAGGTTCTTATCCCTTCTTCAAGACGTCTCAAAGCGCTTCACAGGATACACTGTTAAATGCAGTAACTGTGTGATTTATGGATGAAACCCAGCAGCCAATTGCGCACAGCGACTTCCGAAAAGGCCCCCTTCTGTGTTGTAGGATTATATGTTTCTGTGAAACAGCTATAAGATTAGCGACTAATTCTTATTTGTGGGATTGTTGTCCATGACCCAAATGAACAGCAGCTAATCTTGTTTCAAAGTTGTTTTACACAATGCGTCAATGTAAAACGTCATACCAGGTATGAAAGTTTTCTGAAGAAATAGTAGAATGTTACGAAATTTGGCTTTCTGACAAAGTTCTCTCCGTGCCATAGCAAATGTTAATTACTTTTTGGTCAGTCAGATGTCTGATACTTGCAGCAACCCATCAACATTCCCAAGAGAGCCCAATCGAAGATCGGATTTTAAATTTAATGTGAAATATTCCTATTGTGGAGTCGTCAACGGCTGAAAGACTCGCCTCGCAAGCGAGAGGCCGTGGCTTCGATTTCTGGTCAGGGCGAAACCTTAGGAAACGTTTCTCATTACCCCCAATTTACTTCTGTTTACCGAGCAGTTCGCAGGAACCCGCTCGTATCACAATTGGTGGATCGGTTTCCCGCAGGAAAAAATCCCTTCAAATAATTAAATAATAATAATTTGGTCATTCAATCCACACATGTGGTACACTGCTGTGTGCAATTTTCTGCCGCGAGTCACGCAGAAAAGTCACTTTTATGTATATTCAGTGAAGTGAATTGATACGTCTCGAAGATGTTATAAGGCGCTATAACAAATCCAAGGCTTATTATTATTATTATTTGAGATAATTGGCCAAAGAAACAGAGGGGAGATTAAGATAATTTTTTTAGGGAGAGATTTTATATGATCTGGAACACACTGTATGAAAGGCTGCTGGAATCAGATTTGATATGAGCTTTCAAAAGAGAATTCGACAGGGAATGCAAATGGTCAAATATGCACGAATATGGGTTATGAGCGGGGATGTGAGACGAGTTGTGGTAAAAGCGGGTAAGTGAGGCTATTTGGGATAAGAGCGGGGGATTGGGAGAAGTTGGGGTAAAGGCGGAGGAATCAAATGAGTTGGTACACGTGTGGGGGCAGTGGCACTTGATTGCTCAGCCAAAGAGCTGGCACAAGCACATGGTTACCAGTTAGCAAAAGTTTCTGAGTAAATTCAACGATAAAAGAATTAGTTGAATCCTGGCAAAACATTCTGCAAGTCATGCAAATTTTTCTCGGCTATCAAGGTGTCTGACACATGTGTAAACTCTTCCCAGCACTTAAGATTCCTCAAAGTAAAAGGATATTTAAATTTTAAACACTTATGTTATGGGAATGCGTCTCGTCGGGGTAAGAGCGGTGGAGTTGGATTAATTAACGTAAGTATGTGGGATTGGGACAAATTGGAGAAAGAGCTGGGCTGTGGAAATACTTTTGCTATGAACAGGGGAAAGGCATTATTTTGGGTAAGAATGGGGGAGTTGGACATGTTGGTGTAAAATTGGGGGAGACGTCAATTGTTATAAGTACGAGATGTGCTGGAGACAACAATTGGTCTAAAAGCAGGGGATTGGAAATAATTGGAGTAACAGTAACTTCACAGTCTAGATGCGTTAAGGGGGTGGGGGAGTGGGACTAGTTGGAGTAAGAGCGTGGAAGGGAGGGCTCGTTGGGGTAAGTTCATAAATGGCGACAAGTTGTGGTAAGAGTGAGGTGGTGGGAATATTCGTAGGAAGAGTCTGTTAGTGAGAACAGTTGTATGTAAGACCTGGTTTGTTCGCCTATTTGGAATAAGAGAGGTGGAGTACGGAACAGTTGGTAGCACTGTCGAAGAGCTGGCGCACACACGGTGGGTCCGAATGGCCTCCTTCTGCGCTGTAAGATTCTATGATTCTGTGAAACAGCTATAAAACAAACGGCTAATTCGTATTTTGTGGTATTGTTGGCCTGGATCCCAGGGAAATAGCATCATATCTTGACTAAAGGCCGTTTTACACAATGAGTTGATGAAAAGACCTTGCACCAACTAATAAAGGTTTCTGAGCAAATTGTAGTTTAACAAATGTGACATTCTGACAAATTCCCCTGCTTGCCATATCAATTTTTAATTATTATTTCAAAAGGATCTTTGACACACGCAGAAACCCACCATCATGTTTCAGGATCTCCAAAAGAAGATGAGATTTTTCATTTGAGTTTGAATTACTATTATTATAATAATAATAATCGTTGCATTTGATATAGCGCTTTTCATGTCTTCCAGAAAACTCAAAGCGCTTCACAGAATATGCTGTAAATTGAATTGACAGTGTATTTCCAGGTGAAACGCGGCAGCCGTTTGTGGAGAGCAGTGTCCCACGAACAGTCGTGGATTAAAAATGACCAATGTATTATTGTGTTTTTTTGGAGAGATTATTATGAGGAGTGTGTCGTAAGGAAACTAAGCCAAGGTTTCGCCCTTCCTGGAATTGAACCCAGGTTGTGAAGTCGTGTAGCTCAGTGGTTGGAACACGCGCTTTACAAGCAAGTGGCCATGTTTTCGACTCCCGGAAAGGTCAGAGCGAAATGTTAGACACACTTCCTTACTGCAGACACACACGCACACACATAAACACACAAACACAAACACCCACCCCTCTGTTTAGAAGTATCTAGGAAACCACTTGTTAGTCGATTCGTGGATTGCATTTCCAGGAAAAATAATCAGTCCAGAAAAAATATTATTAAGAATTTGATCATTGAATCCACGACAAATTGTGGGACACTGGTGTGCATAATTGGCTGATGCGTCACCCCCAAAAAGTATATATAACTGGACTTTACAGTATATTCTGTGAAGCGTGTTACGACGTCTCGAAGACGCGATAATGGGAAAGTAAGAAATGCAAGAATTGTTAGTATATTGTATAGTACAGAGTGTGGAGACCTGTAACATACTGATTGGAGCCAAAAGGACATGACAAGTCTTATTTGGATTGACCGCAGCACGCCTTAAATTGATGGTTGAGTTGCACAGTTTTTTGATACAATTAGTTTATAACAGCTGTTAAAGGTTTCTGCGGAAATTGCTCAATAAAAGAATTTTGCTATTCTGACAAAATCTTCTGCAAGTTATGACTTTTGTTTTGTTATACAGGAGTCTAACACATGTGTGAACGCTTCACCGTACTTAAGAGTCTCTGAAGCAAGCTGAGATGTCAATTTTAAACACTTGTGTTGCTGCTACCGCTCCACTCTAGCCTCGGCCAAATCGTCCTTCTACTCCAGGATAATTCTGGAGGCGAAGGACAACCCCAGGCTACTGTTCTCTAGCGCATCCCAACTCATCCCCCGCCACACCGCGCAGATCATCTGCTCCAACCTTCACTGTGAGGAGATGCTGGATTTCCTTGAAACCCAGATCAAGGGAATTCGCACCGCGGTCACTTCTCCTCCAACATCCACTCACCACCCACCCCTTCTCTCCCACACTCTGACTCCTACCCTTCCTCCCCGACACACCTTCGTACCCGTTTCCCCATCCTCTGTCACCAAACTCATCCTATTCCTGAAACCCACCACCTGCTCTCTTGATCCCATCCCCACTCCACTCCTTATCTCCCAGCTCCACCTTCTTGACCCACATATCACAGACATCGTCAACCTGTCCCTCTCCTCTGGCTTTACTCCTATTCCCTTAAAAACTGCCACCATCACTCGCACCTTAAAAAAACCCTCCCTCGATGCGTCGCAGCTATCAAGCTACCGGCCCATCTCCAACCTTCCCTTCCTGTCCAAGGTCCTGGAACGAGTTGTCGCCTCCCAGCTGCGCTCTTTCCTCTCCAAGCATTCACTATTCGAACCCCTTCAGTCGGGTTTCCGTGCTGCCCATAGCACAGAAACTGCCCTGGTCAAGGTCACCAATGACATCCTGACCATCTGTGACAGGGCTCCCTCTGCCTCCTCGTCCTCCTCGACCTATCGGCAGCATTCGATACGGTCGACCACGCTATCCTACTCCACCGCTTGTCCTCCCACCTAAACCTTCAAGGCCCTGTCCTTGAGTGGTTTAGGTCGTACCTCTCCCACCATCTTCACTTTGTCTCCGCAAATGGTTTGTCCTCCAGCCCCCGCACTGTCTCGTGTGATGTCCCTCAAGGCTCTGTCCTCAGTACCGTCCGCTTCACCCTCTCTGTGCTCCCCCTTGGTGACATCATCCGCAGACATGGGGTTAATTCCACATCTATGCGGCTGACACCCAACTCTACCTTTCCAACTCCACGAACACCGATGGCCTGAGAGCCTGCCTGGACGAGAGATAACATTCTTCAGCTCAACGTGCGCAAAACTGAGGCCCTCCTGATTGGCTCACGTCAGCGGCTCCGCACCTCAGGCGCTGACAGCATCAGCATCCAAGGCTGCACTCTCCACCTCTCAAAGCCGTCAGGAACCTCGGGGTTCTGTTCGACCTGAGCTGCCCTTTCTCCCCCATATCCGCGCCACAACGGGCACCGCCTTCCATCACCTACGGAATGTCGCCAGACTACGGCACTACCTCACCCCTCACGCGGCTGAAACTCTGGTCCACGCCTTCATCACCTCAAGGATGGACTATGGGACCTCTCTCCTCGCGGCCTTCCCACCACCTCCCTCCACACTGCAGGTCATTCAGAACTCTGCAGCTCGTGTATTGTCCCGCACCAGACACCGCGACCACATCACTCACACCATCGCTCCCCTCCACCGGCTCCCCATCCCCCAGAGGATCGAATTCAAGATCCTCATCCTCACCTACAAGGCCATTCACGGCCTCGCTCCCTCCTACCTCTCCGACCTACTATCCACCTACTTACCTGCCCGTACCCTCCGTTCCTCTGGCTCCGGTCTGCTCCAAATCCCCCGCCCCAACCGACCTCCCATCGGTGGCCGGGCCTTCAGCCTCTCAGCCCCTAGGCTCTGGAACTCTATCCCCCAGTGCCTTCGCCGCTTCCTCCCTTTCCTCCTTCAAGGCCGGTCTCAAGATCTTTCTCTTTGACCATGTCGTCAGCTCCCCTTTTGACTCTCGAACCCCTCCTCGCTCCCTCCTCCCCTCCCCTCACCCTGACCATTTCACCCTTGCTCGGGTCCTGACCTAACTGTACAGCGACTTGGGACGTCCTCCTGACGTGAAAGGCGCTTAATAAATGGAATCTTGTTGTTGTTGTTGTTGTTGTTGAAGTGGGACGAGTTGAGATAAGAGCGGGGGGCAGGATTATTTGAGCTAAGAATGTGGGATTTGGAACAATTCGAGTAAGAGCTGGGCTGTGGGTTTGCTTTTGTCATAAATGAAGGGAAAGGGATTATTTGGGCTAAGAATGGGGGGAGCGGGACATGTTGGTGTAAGAATGTGCGTTGTGAATTTTTGTATGCATGAACGGTGCGTGAGAGATAGGTTGGGAAAAAAGCAGGGGATTGGAAATAGTTGGGGCAAGAGAGGTGAGTCTAATTGAGCTAAGAGTGGGGGGTAAGCCTAGTTGGGTTAAGAATGTCCAAGTGGTGGGCTGGGGGCGAGGTTGGGTAAGTTCACTGGCGTGGGTACAGTTATGGTAAGAGTGAGGAAGTGGGAATATTTGTGTCAAGTGTGAGATAGTGAGAAGTGTTGTAGGTAAGACTTGGTTTGTAGTTTTATATTCGGAAGAGCGGGTGAGTAGGGAATCATTCGTAGCTGTGTCCAAGAGCTGGCACCGTAAGGATGAGTCGGAATGGCCTCCTTCTTTGTTGCAAAAATCTATCATTCTTTATAACAGCTATAAACTGTTTGACTAATTCTTACTTTGTGGGATTGTTGGCCAGAACACAAGGAAAACAGCATCACCTCTTGCTTAAAAGATGTTTGCCATCATGAGTTAATATGTAAGCACCTTGTACCTGTTAAAGTTTTCTGAGGAAATTGTGCAATATAAAAACAGTTGGCATTCTGACAAAGTCCCCTTTGTGTCATATCAATTTTTTTTCTGCAGCATCTCTGACATATGCAGAAACATCACCCTGCTTAAGGATCTCCAAAAGAAGATGAGACTTTAATTTTAATTTGTAATATTTCTATTGTGGAGTGGTGCAGCTCCGTAATTAAAGATGTCGCCTCACAAGCGAGTGGACCTGGTTTCCATTCCGACCCGGCAGAACCAAACATTAGGCAAGTTGCTTACCGTGGAAACACACAAACACACACTCTCAAGCCTCTGTTTGGTAATAAGTATGAATCAACTCTTAGTCGAATGGTGTATCACATTTCCATGAATAATGATCCCTCCAACAAAATTATTATATGAATTCGATAATCAATCCACGCCTGATTGACGGACACTGATGTTTGCAATTTGCTGATGTGTCACATCCGCAAAATATACATTCAATTCACTTCACAGTATATTCTGTGAAGCCCCTTTGGGACGTGTGGAAGACGTGAAAAGCACTATATCAAACGTAAGGATTATTATTATATTATTATTATTATATACTTTCACTGGACTTAAATTATATTCTATGAAGAGTGTTGCGACGTCTCGAAGACGCGATAAGGCGCTTTACCAAATGCAAGAATTGTCATCATATTGTTTAATATTAATATTTAATATTTAAACTTTGTTGATATAATCGGGTTATATCCGTAATTTAAGGTTTCTGAGGAAATTCATCAGAAGCACAATACATGGCATTCGGACATATTCCCCTCTCTCCGCAAAAATATTTTTATCAATTAAAGAAAATGCAAGTTGTTGTATAAATATATTATTTATATAACAATAATAAGCATAATAAGTTATTTGTTATTGTTTACTTAATAATAAACCTTGCATTTGATATAGCGTCTTATCCCTTCTTCAAGACGTCTCAAAGCGCTTCACAGCCCACACTGTTAAGTGCAGTAACTGTTTGATTTGTGGATGAAACGCAGCAGCCAATTGCGCACAGCGACTTCCGAATGGCCCCCTTCTGTGTTGTAGGAGTATATGTTTCTGTGAAACAGCTATAAAATTAGCGACTAATTCTGATTTGCGGGATTGTTGTCCATGACCCAAGTGAACAGCAGCTCATCTTGTTTCAAAGTTGTTTTACACAATGAGTCAATGTAAAAACCTCATACCAGGTATTAAAGTTTTCTGAAGAAATTGTAGAATGTTACGAAATTTGGCTTTCTGACAAAGTTCTCTCCGTGCCATAGCAAATGTTAATTACTTTTTGGTCAGTCAGATGTCTGATACTTGCAGCAACCCATCAACATTCCCAAGAGAGCCCAATCGAAGATCGGATTTTAAATTTAATGTGAAATATTCCTATTGTGGAGTCGTCAACGGCTGAAAGACTCGCCTCGCAAGCGAGAGGCCGTGGCTTCGATTTCTGGTCAGGGCGAAACCTTAGGAAACGTTTCTCATTACCCCCAATTTACTTCTGTTTACCGAGCAGTTCGCAGGAACCCGCTCGTATCACAATTGGTGGATCGGTTTCCCGCAGTAAAAAATCCCTTCAAATAATTAAATAATAATAATTTGGTAATTCAATCCACACATGTGGTACACTGCTGTGTGCAATTTTCTGCCGCGAGTCACGCAGAAAAGTCACTTTTATGTATATTCAGTGAAGTGAATTGATACGTCTCGAAGATGTTATAAGGCGCTATAACAAATCCAAGGCTTATTATTATTATTTGAGATAATTGGCCAAAGAAACAGAGGGGAGATTAAGATAATTTTTTTAGGGAGAGATTTTATATGATCTGGAACACACTGTATGAAAGGCTGCTGGAATCAGATTTGATATGAGCTTTCAAAAGGGAATTCGACAGGGAATACAAATGGTCAAATATGCACGACTATGGGTTACGAGCGGGGATGTGAGACTAGTTGTGGTAAAAGCGGGTCAGTGAGGCTATTTGGGATAAGAGCGGGGGATTGGGAGAAGTTGGGGTAAGGGCGGAGGAATCAAAGAAGTTGGTACACGTGTGGGTGCAGTGGCACTTGATTGCTCTGCCAAAGAGCTGGCACAAGCACATGGTTACCAGTTAGCAAAAGTTTCTGAGTAAATTCAACGATAAAAGAATTAGTTGAATCCTGGCAAAACATTCTGCAAGTCATGCAAATTTTTCTCGGCTATCAAGGTGTCTGACACATGTGTAAACTCTTCCCAGCACTTAAGATTCCTCAAAGTAAAAGGATATTTAAATTTTAAACACTTATGTTATGGGAATGCGTCTCGTCGGGGTAAAAGCGGTGGAGCTGGATTAATTAAGGTAAGTATGTGGGATTGGGACAAATTGGAGAAAGAGCTGGGCTGTGGAAATACTTTTGCTATGAACAGGAGAAAGGCATTATTTTGGGTAAGAATGGGGGATTGGGACATGTTGGTGTAAAATTGGGGGAGTACGAGATGTGCTGGACACTTACAGTGTTGTAAGTACGAGATGTGCTGGAGACAACAATTGGTCTAAAAGCAGGGGATTGGAAATAATTGGAGGAACATTAACTTCACAGTCTAGATGCGTTAAGGTGGTGGGGGAGTGGGACTAGTTGGAGTAAGAGCGTGGAAGTGGGGTGGGAGGGCTCGTTGGGGTAAGTTCATGAATGGGGACAAGTTATGGTAAGAGTGAGGTGGTGGGACTATTGGTAGGAAGAGTCTGTTACTGAGAACAGTTGTATGTAAGACCTGGTTTGTTCGCATATTTGGAATAAGAGAGGTGGAGTACGGAACAGTTGGTAGCACTGTCGAAGAGCTGGCGCACACAAGGTGGGTCCGAATGGCCTCCTTCTGCGCTGTAAGATTTTATGATTCTGTGAAACAGCTATAAAACAAATGTCTAATTCTTATTTTGTGGGATTGTTGGCTAGGACCCAAGGGAAACAGCATCACTTCTTGATTAAAGGCCATTTTACACAATGGGTTAATGAAAACACCTTACACCAACTAATAACGTTTTCTGGGCGAATTACACAGTGTAACAGAAGTGGCGTTCTGACAAATTCCCCTGCATGCCATATCAAATTTTAATTATTATTTCAACAGAATCTCTGACACACACAGAAACCCATCACCGTGCTAAAAGATCTCCAGAAGAAGATGAGATTTTTTATTTTAGTTTGAAATATTATAATAATAATAATAATCCTTTCATTTGATACAGCGCATCAAAGCGCGTCACAGAATATGCTGTAAAGTAAATTAACCCTATATTTCCAGGTGAAACGCGGCAGCCGTTTGCGGAGAGCAGTACCCCACGAACAGTCGTGGATGGAAAATGACCAATGTATTGTTGTGTTATTTTGGAGAGATTATTATTAGGAGTGTGGCGAAAGGAAACTAGCCCATGGTTTCGTCCTTCCTGGATTGAACCCAGGTTGTGGAGTCGTGCAGCTCAACGGTTAGAGAACTCGCCTTACCACCGAGTGGACCTGGTTTCGACTCCCGGAAGGGTCAGAGCGAAATGCTAGACAAACGTCCTTACTGTAGACACACGCACACACATAGACACACACACACAAACACACTCACCCTTCTGTTTAGAAGTATGTAGGAAACCACTTGTTAGTCGATTGGTGGATTGCATTTCCATGAATAATAATCAGTCCACAAAAATTACAATTAAGAATTTTTCACTGAAACCACGACTAATTGTGGGAAACTGATGTCTGTAATTGGCTGATGTGTCACCCCGACAAAATATACTGTAATTGAACTTTACAATATATTCTGTGAAGCGTGTTGCGACGTCTCGAAGTCGCGATAAGGTGCTGTAAGAAATGCAAGTATTGTTAGTATATTATATAATACAGAGTGTGGAGAGCTGTAACATACAGATTAGAGCCAAAGGACATGACAAGGATTATTTGGATTGACTGCAACACACCTTAAATTGATCGTTGAGTTGCACAGTTTGTTGATACAATTCGCTTATAACAGCTATTAAAGGTTTCTGAAGAAATTGAACAATAAAACAACTTTTGCTATTCTGACAAAATCTTCTGCAATTGATGTCTTGTTTTTTGTTATCCAGGTGTCTAACACACGTGTGAACCATTCAATGTGCTTAATAGTCTCTAAAGCAAGCTGAGATGTCAATTTTAAACACTTGTGTTGCTGCTACCGCTCCACTCTAGCCTCGGCCAAATCGTCCTTCTACTCCAGGATAATTCTGGAGGCGAAGGACAACCCCAGGCTACTGTTCTCTAGCGCATCCCAACTCATCCCCCGCCACACCGCGCAGATCATCTGCTCCAACCTTCACTGTGAGGAGATGCTGGATTTCCTTGAATCCCAGATCAAGGGAATTCGCACCGCGGTCACTTCTCCTCCAACATCCACTCACCACCCACCCCTTCTCTCCCACACTCTGACTCCTACCCTTCCTCCCCGACACACCTTCGTACCCGTTTCCCCATCCTCTGTCACCAAACTCATCCTATTCCTGAAACCCACCACCTGCTCTCTTGATCCCATCCCCACTCCACTCCTTATCTCCCAGCTCCACCTTCTTGACCCACATATCACAGACATCGTCAACCTGTCCCTCTCCTCTGGCTTTACTCCTATTCCCTTAAAAACTGCCACCATCACTCGCACCTTAAAAAAACCCTCCCTCGATGCGTCGCAGCTATCAAGCTACCGGCCCATCTCCAACCTTCCCTTCCTGTCCAAGGTCCTGGAACGAGTTGTCGCCTCCCAGCTGCGCTCTTTCCTCTCCAAGCATTCACTATTCGAACCCCTTCAGTCGGGTTTCCGTGCTGCCCATAGCACAGAAACTGCCCTGGTCAAGGTCACCAATGACATCCTGACCATCTGTGACAGGGCTCCCTCTGCCTCCTCGTCCTCCTCGACCTATCGGCAGCATTCGATACGGTCGACCACGCTATCCTACTCCACCGCTTGTCCTCCCACCTAAACCTTCAAGGCCCTGTCCTTGAGTGGTTTAGGTCGTACCTCTCCCACCATCTTCACTTTGTCTCCGCAAATGGTTTGTCCTCCAGCCCCCGCACTGTCTCGTGTGATGTCCCTCAAGGCTCTGTCCTCAGTACCGTCCGCTTCACCCTCTATGTGCTCCCCCTTGGTGACATCATCCGCAGCACTCTGTACTACATAATATAATCACAATTCTTGCATTTCATGCAGCGAATTGTCACGTCTTCGAGAAGTCTCAAAGCGCTTCACGGAATATAATGTAAAGTTCAGTGACTATATATTTTTTGGGAGAGGCGCGTCAGCCAATTGCACACATCAGTGTCACACAATGAGTCGTGGATTCATTGACCAAATTCACGTCAGTAAATTTTTCGGAGGGATAATTATTGCTGCAAATGCTATCTACCAACTGTCTAAAAAGTGGGTTCCTACTTATTGCTAAAGAGGGGCTTGTGAGTTTGTGTGTGTTTGTGCAGTGAGGTTTAGTTCTGACCGGTCAGGGAATCGAATCCACGACCTCTCGCTCGTTGGTGTAAGAATGGGTTTGGGAATTGCTGTTTGTCAGAGCATTGGAAGCGTCAGTTAGTGTGGTTCGGTTGTACGTAAGACTTGGTTTTGTACTCCTATTTTTGAAGGTGACGGGGAGTAGGGAATAGTTGGTCGCAGCATCTAAGAGCTGACACCGTCACGATGGGTCCGAATGGTCTCCTTCTGTGTTGTAAAAGTCTATCATTCTTTAAAACAGCTATAAAATGCTTGACTAATTCTTACTTTGTGTGATTGTTGGCCAGGACACAAGGAAAACAGCATCACATCTTGATTAAAAGATGTTTGCCATCATGAGTTAATATGTAAGCACCTTGTACCTATTAAAGTTTTCTGAGGAAATTGTGCAATGTAAAAACAGTTGGCATTCTGACAAAGTCCCCTCCGTGTCATATCAATATTTTTTCAGCAGCATCTCTGACATGTGCAGAAACATCACCCTGCTTAAGGATCTCCAAAAGAAGATAAATTTTAATTTGCAATATTTCTATAGTGGAGTGGTGAAGCTCGGTAATTAAAGATGTCGCCTCACAAGCGAGTGGACCTGGTTTCCATTCCGACCCGTCAGAACGAAACATTAGGCAAGTTTGCTTACCGTAGAAGCACACACACACACACACTCAAGCCTCTTTTTAGTGATAAGTATGAATCAAATTCTTAGTCCAATGGTGTATCACATTTCCAGTAATAATGATTCCTCCAACAAAATTACTTTTATGTATTCGAGAATCATTGCACGACTGATTGAGGGACACTGATGTTCGCAATTTGCTGATCTGTCATATAGACAAAATATGCAGTGAATTCTCTTTACAGTATATTCTTGAAGCGCTTTGGGTCGTCCAGAAGACGTGAAAAGCGCTATATCAAACGCAAGGATTTTTTTTATTTATTTATTTTTATTATTGTTAGTATTATTATCATTATCATTACTATTATTATTATTATTATATTATACTGGCACTGAACTTCCGAGTATATTCTGTGAAGAGTGTTGCGACGTCTCGAAGACGCGATAATATAATAATAATAATAATCCTTGCATTTGATATAGCGCTTTTCACGTCGTGGGGAGGACTTCCCAAAGCGCTTAACAGAACATACTGCAAAGTGAATTGACTGTATATTTGTGGGCGAACGCGGCAGCCAATTGCGCACAGCAATGTCCCACGAACAGTCGTAGATTGAAAATGACCAATTTATTACTGTTTTGGGTTTTTGGAGGGATTATTATTAGGTGTGTGGAGTAAGAAACTTGCCCAAGGTTTCGCCCTCTGCCTGGAATTGAACTCAGGTCTCTCGCTTGCAAAGCGAGTGCTCTAACCACTGAGCTACAGGACTGCACACGTTATCAAATGCAAGACTTGTGATTATATTACCTAATGCAGAGTCTCGATCCCTAAAACATACTGGTTGGAGCCAGAGGACATGGCAAGGCTTATCCAGATTGACAGCAACACACCTTGATTGATGGCCGTTTTGTACAATTTGTTGATATAATCAGGTTATAACCGCTATTCAAGGTTTCTGAGGAAATTCATCAGAAGCACAATACCTGGCATTCTGACAAAGTCCTCTCCGCACAGTATCATTCTAAAAAAATGTTGGTGTGTGTTCAGCCGGGTGTCTGATATATGAAGAAACAAATCACCGTCTTAAGATTCTGCACAATTCCTTCAAGTCCGGTCTCAAGAATCTGCTCTTCGACCACGCCATCGGCTTCAGCCCTTGAGCATCAACTTCACACCCCACACACCCGAATCCCACCTTTCTTCTACCGAACACAGCTCGGGTCCGAAATGCTACACTCTGTCCAGCGCCTTGGGACTTCCTCCCGACGTGAAAGGAGCCATACAAATGTAATCTTGTTGTTGTTGCAAAACAAGCTGAGATTTTAATTTTAAATACTTCTATTGTGGAGTCCTTTAGCTGAGCGGCTATTGGATTCCCCTCGCAAGTGAAAGGACATGGGTTTGTTTCCCTTTCGGGGCTGGTCAGATCGATTCCTTAGGCAAGTTTCCTTGCTCCACAGACAAACCTCTGTTTACCGAGTAGTAAGTAGAAACCCGCTTGTGTGTCGATTAGCAGATCAGTTTTCTGGCTGTAATAATCCCATCAATTAAAGAAAATGCAAGTTGTTGTATAAATATATTATTTATATAACAATAAGAGTAATAAGTTATTTGTTATTATTTTAATAATAATAATTCTTGCATTTGATAGAGGGTCTTATCCCGTCTTCAAGACGTCTCAAAGCGCTTCACAGGTTACACTGTTAAGTGCAGTAACTGTGTGATTTATGGATGAAACGCAGCACCCAATTGCGCACAGCGACTTCCGAAAAGGCCCCCTTCTGTGTTGTAGGATTATATGTTACTGTGAAACAGCTATAAGATTAGCGACTAATTCTTATTTGTGGGATTGTTGTCCATGACCCAAATGAACAGCAGCTCATCTTGTTTCAAAGTTGTTTTACACAATGCGTCAATGTAAAAACGTCATACCAGGTATTAAAGTTTTCTGAAGAAATAGTAGAATGTTACGAAATTTGGCTTTCTGACAAAGTTCTCTCCGTGCCATATCAAATTTTAATTATTTTTTGGTCAGCCAGATGTCTGACACTTGCAGCGACACATCAGCATGCTTAAGGGACCCCAAACGAAGATCAGATTTTAAATTTAATTTGAAATATTTACATTGTGGAGTGCTCAATGGCTAAAAGGCTCGCCTCTCAAGAGGGAGGCCGTGGCTTCTATTTCTGGACAGGGCGAAGCCTTAGGCAACGTTTCTTACTCCCCCCAAATCACATCTGTTTACCGAGCAGTTCCCAGGAACCCGGTAGTGTGACAATTGGTGGATCGGTTTGCCGGAGCTGAAAATCCCTTCAAATAACGAACATAATAATAATTTGGTACAACCCACAACTGTGCGACATAGTTGTGCGCAATTAGCTTTCGCGACTCACACTGAAAAGTCACTTTAATGTATCTTCAGTAAAGTGCATTGATACGGCTCGAAGATGTGATAAGGCGCTATACCAGATCCAAGGCTTATTATTTGGGATAATTGGCCAAAGAAACAGAGGGGCGAAGAAGATAATTTTTTTCCCGAGAGATTTTATATGATCTGGAACACACCGTATGAAAGGCTGGTGGAAGCAGGTTTGATAGGAGCATTCAAAAGGGAATTCGACAGGGAATTGAAATGGTCAAATATGCACGACTATGGGCTAAGATAGGGGATGTCAGACTAATTGAGGTAAGAGCGGGAAAGTGAGACTATTTTGGGTAAGAGCGGGGGATTGGGACAAGTTGTTCGAAGTGTGCGGGCAGTGGCACAATTTGGTTTCACTGCCAAAGACCTGGCAAGCACATGGTTACACCAGTTAGCAAACGTTTCTGAGTAAATTCAACAATAAAATAAATATTCGAATTCTGGCAAAAACTGCTGCAAGTCACATCAATTTTTCTGGCTATCAATGAGACTGACACACTAAACGCTTCCACGCACGTAGACGTCCTCAAAGGAAGATGATATTTGAATTTTAATCACTGGTGTAATGGGAATGGTTCTAGTTGGGTAAAAAGCGGTGCAGTGGGATTAATTAAGGTAAGAATGTGCGATTGGGACAAATTGGAGAAAGGGCTGGCCTGTGGGAATACTTGGGATATGAATAGGTGAAAGGCATTACTTCGGGTAAGAAAGGCGGAGTGGGACATGTTGGTGTAAAATTGGGGGAGTACGAGATGTGCTGGACACTTACAGTGTTGTAAGTACGAGATGTGCTGGAGACAACAATTGGTCTAAAAGCAGGGGATTGGAAATAATTGGAGGAACATTAACTTCACAGTCTAGATGCGTTAAGGTGGTGGGGGAGTGGGACTAGTTGGAGTAAGAGCGTGGAAGTGGGGTGGGAGGGCTCGTTGGGGTAAGTTCATGAATGGGGACAAGTTATGGTAAGAGTGAGGTGGTGGGACTATTGGTAGGAAGAGTCTGTTACTGAGAACAGTTGTATGTAAGACCTGGTTTGTTCGCATATTTGGAATAAGAGAGGTGGAGTACGGAACAGTTGGTAGCACTGTCGAAGAGCTGGCGCACACAAGGTGGGTCCGAATGGCCTCCTTCTGCGCTGTAAGATTTTATGATTCTGTGAAAAAGCTATAAAACAAACGGCTAATTCGTATTTTGTGGGATTGTTGGCCTGGATCCCAGGGAAATAGCATCATATCTTGATTAAAGGCCGTTATACACAATGAGTTGATGAAAACACTTTGCACCAACTAATAAAGGTTTCTGAGCAAATTGTAGTGTAACAAAAGTGACACTCTGAAAATTCCCCTGCTTGCCATATCAATTTTTAATTATTATTTCAAAAGGATCTTTGACACACGCAGAAACCCATCAGCATGCTTCAGGATCTCCAAAAGAAGATGAAATTTTTCATTTTAGTTTGAATTACTATTATTATAATAATAATAATAATAATCGTTGCATTTGATATAGCGCTTTTCATGTCTTCCAGAAAACTCAAAGCGCTTCACAGAATATGTTGTAAAGTGAATTTACAGTATATTTCCAGGTGAAACGCGGCAGCCGTTTGCGGAGAGCAGTGTCCCACGAACAGTCGTGGATTAAAAATTACCAATGTATTTTTGTGTTTTTTGGAGAGATTATTATGAGGAGTGTGTCGTAAGGAAACTAGGCCATGGTTTCGCCCTTCCTGGAATTGAACCCAGGTTGTGGAGTCGTGTAGCTCAGTGGTTAGAACACGCGCTTTACAAGCAAGTGGACCTGGTTTCGACGCCCAGAAAGGTCAGATCGAAATGTTAGACACACTTCCTTACTGCAGACTCACACGCGCACACATAAACACACAAACACAAACACTCACCCCTCTGTTTAGAAGTATGTAGGAAACCACTTGTTAGTCGATTCGTGGATTGCATTTCCAGGAATAATAATCAGTCCACAAAAATTACTATTAAGAATTTGATCATTGAATCCACGACAAATTGTGGGACACTGATGTGTGTAATTGGCTGATGCGTCACCCCAAAAAATATATTATACCTGGACTTTCCAGTATATTCTGTGAAGCGTGTTACGATGTCTCAAAGACGCGATAATGGGAAAGTAAGAAATGCAAGAATTGTTAGTATATTGTATAATACAGAGACCTGTAACATACTGAATAGAGGCAAAGGACATGACAAGGCTTCTTTGGATTGACCGCAACACACCTTAAATTGATGGTTGAGTTCCACAGTGTTTTGATACAATTAGTTTATAACAGCTGTTAAAGGTTTCTGCCGAAATTGAACAATAAAAGAAATTTTGCTATTCTGACAAAATCTTCTGCAAGTTATGACTTTTGTTTTGTTATACAGGAGTCTAACACATGTGTGAACGCTTCACCGTACTTAAGAGTCTCTGAAGCAAGCTGAGATGTCAATTTTAAACACTTGTGTTGCTGCTACCGCTCCACTCTAGCCTCGGCCAAATCGTCCTTCTACTCCAGGATAATTCTGGAGGCGAAGGACAACCCCAGGCTACTGTTCTCTAGCGCATCCCAACTCATCCCCCGCCACACCGCGCAGATCATCTGCTCCAACCTTCACTGTGAGGAGATGCTGGATTTCCTTGAATCCCAGATCAAGGGAATTCGCACCGCGGTCACTTCTCCTCCAACATCCACTCACCACCCACCCCTTCTCTCCCACACTCTGACTCCTACCCTTCCTCCCCGACACACCTTCGTACCCGTTTCCCCATCCTCTGTCACCAAACTCATCCTATTCCTGAAACCCACCACCTGCTCTCTTGATCCCATCCCCACTCCACTCCTTATCTCCCAGCTCCACCTTCTTGACCCACATATCACAGACATCGTCAACCTGTCCCTCTCCTCTGGCTTTACTCCTATTCCCTTAAAAACTGCCACCATCACTCGCACCTTAAAAAAACCCTCCCTCGATGCGTCGCAGCTATCAAGCTACCGGCCCATCTCCAACCTTCCCTTCCTGTCCAAGGTCCTGGAACGAGTTGTCGCCTCCCAGCTGCGCTCTTTCCTCTCCAAGCATTCACTATTCGAACCCCTTCAGTCGGGTTTCCGTGCTGCCCATAGCACAGAAACTGCCCTGGTCAAGGTCACCAATGACATCCTGACCATCTGTGACAGGGCTCCCTCTGCCTCCTCGTCCTCCTCGACCTATCGGCAGCATTCGATACGGTCGACCACGCTATCCTACTCCACCGCTTGTCCTCCCACCTAAACCTTCAAGGCCCTGTCCTTGAGTGGTTTAGGTCGTACCTCTCCCACCATCTTCACTTTGTCTCCGCAAATGGTTTGTCCTCCAGCCCCCGCACTGTCTCGTGTGATGTCCCTCAAGGCTCTGTCCTCAGTACCGTCCGCTTCACCCTCTATGTGCTCCCCCTTGGTGACATCATCCGCAGACATGGGGTTAATTCCACATCTATGCGGATGACACCCAACTCTACCTTTCCAACTCCACGAACACCGATGGCCTGAGAGCCTGCCTGGACGAGAGATAACATTCTTCAGCTCAACGTGCGCAAAACTGAGGCCCTCCTGATTGGCTCACGTCAGCGGCTCCGCACCTCAGGCGCTGACAGCATCAGCATCCAAGGCTGCACTCTCCACCTCTCAAAGCCGTCAGGAACCTCGGGGTTCTGTTCGACCTGAGCTGCCCTTTCTCCCCCATATCCGCGCCACAACGGGCACCGCCTTCCATCACCTACGGAATGTCGCCAGACTACGGCACTACCTCACCCCTCACGCGGCTGAAACTCTGGTCCACGCCTTCATCACCTCAAGGATGGACTATGGGACCTCTCTCCTCGCGGCCTTCCCACCACCTCCCTCCACACTGCAGGTCATTCAGAACTCTGCAGCTCGTGTATTGTCCCGCACCAGACACCGCGACCACATCACTCACACCATCGCTCCCCTCCACCGGCTCCCCATCCCCCAGAGGATCGAATTCAAGATCCTCATCCTCACCTACAAGGCCATTCACGGCCTCGCTCCCTCCTACCTCTCCGACCTACTATCCACCTACTTACCTGCCCGTACCCTCCGTTCCTCTGGCTCCGGTCTGCTCCAAATCCCCCGCCCCAACCGACCTCCCATCGGTGGCCGGGCCTTCAGCCTCTCAGCCCCTAGGCTCTGGAACTCTATCCCCCAGTGCCTTCGCCGCTTCCTCCCTTTCCTCCTTCAAGGCCGGTCTCAAGATCTTTCTCTTTGACCATGTCGTCAGCTCCCCTTTTGACTCTCGAACCCCTCCTCGCTCCCTCCCTCCCCTCCCCTCACCCTGACCATTTCACCCTTGCTCGGGTCCTGACCTAACTGTACAGCGACTTGGGACGTCCTCCTGACGTGAAAGGCGCTTAATAAATGGAATCTTGTTGTTGTTGTTGTTGTTGTTGAAGTGGGACGAGTTGAGATAAGAGCGGGGGGCAGGATTATTTGAGCTAAGAATGTGGGATTTGGAACAATTCGAGTAAGAGCTGGGCTGTGGGTTTGCTTTTGTCATAAATGAAGGGAAAGGGATTATTTGGGCTAAGAATGGGGGGAGCGGGACATGTTGGTGTAAGAATGTGCGTTGTGAATTTTTGTATGCATGAACGGTGCGTGAGAGATAGGTTGGGAAAAAAGCAGGGGATTGGAAATAGTTGGGGCAAGAGAGGTGAGTCTAATTGAGCTAAGAGTGGGGGGTAAGCCTAGTTGGGTTAAGAATGTCCAAGTGGTGGGCTGGGGGCGAGGTTGGGTAAGTTCACTGGCGTGGGTACAGTTATGGTAAGAGTGAGGAAGTGGGAATATTTGTGTCAAGTGTGAGATAGTGAGAAGTGTTGTAGGTAAGACTTGGTTTGTAGTTTTATATTCGGAAGAGCGGGTGAGTAGGGAATCATTCGTAGCTGTGTCCAAGAGCTGGCACCGTAAGGATGAGTCGGAATGGCCTCCTTCTTTGTTGCAAAAATCTATCATTCTTTATAACAGCTATAAACTGTTTGACTAATTCTTACTTTGTGGGATTGTTGGCCAGAACACAAGGAAAACAGCATCACCTCTTGCTTAAAAGATGTTTGCCATCATGAGTTAATATGTAAGCACCTTGTACCTGTTAAAGTTTTCTGAGGAAATTGTGCAATATAAAAACAGTTGGCATTCTGACAAAGTCCCCTTTGTGTCATATCAATTTTTTTTCTGCAGCATCTCTGACATATGCAGAAACATCACCCTGCTTAAGGATCTCCAAAAGAAGATGAGACTTTAATTTTAATTTGTAATATTTCTATTGTGGAGTGGTGCAGCTCCGTAATTAAAGATGTCGCCTCACAAGCGAGTGGACCTGGTTTCCATTCCGACCCGGCAGAACCAAACATTAGGCAAGTTTGCTTACCGTGGAAACACACAAACACACACTCTCAAGCCTCTGTTTGGTAATAAGTATGAATCAACTTCTTAGTCGAATGGTGTATCACATTTCCATGAATAATGATCCCTCCAACAAAATTACTTATATGAATTCGATAATCAATCCACGCCTGATTGACGGACACTGATGTTTGCAATTTGCTGATGTGTCACATCCGCAAAATATACATTCAATTCACTTCACAGTATATTCTGTGAAGCCCTTTGGGACGTGTGGAAGACGTGAAAAGCACTATATCAAACGTAAGGATTATTATTATATTATTATTATTATAATACTGTCACTGGACTTAAATTATATTCTATGAAGAGTGTTGCGACGTCTCGAAGACGCGATAAGGCGCTTTACCAAATGCAAGAATTGTCATCATATTGTTTAATAGAGTGCGGAGCCCTAAAACATACTGGTTGGAGGCAGAGGACATGGCATGGCTTATCCTGATTGACAGCAATACACCTTGATTGATGGCTGTTTTACACACTTTGTTGATATAATCGGGTTATATCCGTAATTTAAGGTTTCTGAGGAAATTCATCAGAAGCACAATACATGGCATTCGGACATATTCCCCTCTCTCCGCAAAAAATATTTTTGTGTGTGTTCAGCCGGTTGTCTGATATATAAAGAAACAAATCACCTGCTTAAGAGTCTGCAAAATTTCTTCAAGAAGCTGCTGTTCGACCATGCCATCGGCTTCACCACTTCGCAACCCGCCCTCCAGAAACATATAATCCTTTAACACAGAAGGGGGGCACTCGGAAGTCGCTGTGCGCAATTAGCTGCTTCGATACATCCGCAAAACACACAGTTACTGCACTTAACAGTGTCCCATTTGAAGCGCTTTTACACGTCTTGAAGAAGCGATAAGGCGCTATAACAAATGCAAGGATTATTAATAAAATAGTAATAAATAACTTGTTACGCTTATCATTGTTATATAAATAATATATTTATACAACAATTGGCATTTTCTTTAATTGGTGGGATTATTAAAGGCAGAAAACTTTCTACTTACTCCTCGCTAAACACAGGTTTGTGTGTGGAGCAAGGAAACTTGCCTAAAGAATCGATCTGACCTCCCCTAAAAGGGAAACAAACCCACATCCTTTCTCTTGCGAGGGGAGTGCAACAACCGCTCAGCTAAATGACTCCACAATTGAAGTATTTAAAATTGAAATTTCAGCTTCTTTTGCAATAAAAACAAGATTAAATTTGTATAGCGCCTTTCACGTCGGTAGAAAGTCCCAAGGCGCTGGACAAAGTGAAGCATTTCAGACCCGAGCGGTGGTCGGTAGAGGAAAGGAGGGGTTGGAGGTGGGGGCAGGGCGGGTTGCGAAGGGCTTAAACCGATGGCGTGGTCGAAGAGCAGATTCTTGAGACCGGACTTGAAGGAATTTTGCAGACACTTAAGCAGGTGATTTGTTTCTTCATATATCAGACACCCGGCTGAACACACACAAACATAATTTTAAAATGATACCTTGCGGAGAGAGGGGACTTTGTCAGAATGCCAGATGTTGTGCTTCTGATGAATTTCCTCAGAAACCTTGAATAGCGGTTATAACCTGATTAGATCAACAAACTGTGCAAAACGGCCATCAATCAAACTGTGTTGCTATCAATCGGATAAGCCTTACCATGTCGCCTGGCTCTATCAAGTATATTTTAGAGCTCCACACTCTGTATTACATAATATAATAACAATTATTGCATTTGATAAAGCGCCTTATCGCGTCTTCAAAACGTCGCAACAAGCTTCACAGATTATAATTTAAAGTCCAGTTAAAATACATTTTGTGGATGTGACACATCAGCCAATTGCAAACATCAGTCACACACAATCAGCCGTGGATTGATTCTCCAATTCATATTAGCAATTTATTATCACTATCATTATTCATTAATTGTAGATCAGTATTCCTGGAAAGCTGAAACACCAATCGACTAAGAAATGGGTTCATATTTGTTGCTAAGCAGAGGCTTGTGTGTGTGAAAGTTGTGTGTGTGTATTTCTACGGTAAGCAAACTTGACTAAGGTTTCGCTCTGACCCGTCGGAATGCAAACCAGGTCCAGTCGCTTGTGAGGCGACATCTTTGATTACCGAGCTTCACCACTGCACAATAGAAATATTACAAATTAAAATCTCATCTCCTTTTGGTGATCGTTAAGCACTGTGATGGTTTCTGCATGTCTCAGAGACACTGCTGAAAGAAATTTGATATGACACGGAGGGGACTTTGTCAGAATGCCAACCCTTGTTACATTGGACAAGTTCCTTAGAAAACTTTAATAGGTAGAAGGTGCTTACACATTAACTCATGATGGCAAAAATGTTTTATCAAGATGTGATGCTGTTTTCCTTGTGTCCTGGCCAACAGTCACACAAACTAAGAATGAATCCCTCATTTTCTGGCTGTTTTAAAGAATGAGAGATTTCTACAACACAGAAGGAGGCCATTCGGACCCATCGTGACGGCGCCAGCTCTTAGACCCTGCTACCAGCTATTCCCTAGTCCCTCGCATTTACTAAAACAGGACTACTAAACCGAGTCTTACCTACAACCGTGCCCCACTAACTGACGCTTGCCACAAATAGGCCCACTACCTCACTTTTACCACAAATTTTCCCACTCCATGAACTTACTCCAACTAGCCATCCCCCTTCAACTCTGTTACACCAACGAGTCCCACTCCCCTGCTCCTTAGCCAGCTAGATTCCTCGCTTTTACCGCAAACTATTTCCACGCCCCTGCTTTTAGCCCCACTGGTCTATCTCGCACTGTTCTTACATACAGCAATTCCCGAACCCAATCTTACATCAACATGTCCCACTCCCATATTTTAACCCGAACAATCCCATTCATAGCACAAGAAATCCCGCCGCCACGTTATTAAACAATATGTCCCAATCTCACATTCTTACATCAAATAATCCCACTTCCTCGCTCTTACCCCAACTAGTCTCACTCCCAAAACTCAAGTGTTTAACATGCGAATCTCAGCTTGCTTTGGAGACTCTTCAGGGCGTGTATGTGTTCACTCATGTTTCAGAGATCTGGATGACAAAAAAAAGAGAGAACTTGCAGACGATTTTGTCAAAATAGCTACATTAATTTAATTGTTCCATTTACTCAGAAGATTTTGCTAACCTATATAACCAATCTACGTTCACACGTAGTGCCAAACAACCATGAATCAAGATGCTTTGCTGTTTTCAAATGTTCCGCGCCAACAATCCCTCAAAATGTGAATTGCTCGCTCATTTTATGGCTGTTTCATAGCTTACATCACAGAAGGAGGCAATTCGGCCTACATGCCTGTGATAGCTCTTTGACAGAGCAACCCACTCGTCTCGCTGGACCTACATTCAGACTAACTCGTCTCATTCCACCGCTCTTATCCCAACTTGTCCCAATCCCCACGTTCTTACTCCAAATAGCCTCGCATTTCCGCTCTTAATCCAACTAGTCTCACATTCCCGCGCTAACTCCATTGTCCTGCATATTTGACCTTTTTAATTCCCTCTCGAATTCCCTGTTGAAAGCTGGAATCAAATATGCTTCCACAAGCCTTTCAATCGGAGTGTTCCAGATCATAAAAATCTCTGGGTAAAACAAAATTCGGCTAAACTCCCCTAGGTTTCTTTTACCAATTATCCTAATTAATAATAATAGCAATAATCCTTGCATTTGATATAGCGCGTTATCGGGTCTTCGAGTCGTATCAACGCACTTCACTGAAAAGTATTAAAGTGTATTTTCTTTGTGAATGCGCGTATCTAATTGCGCACAGCAGTGTCGCACAAACAGTCGTGGATTGATTGACCAAACTATCATTATTTTCGTTATTTCACGGGATTATTAAAGACGGAAAAACGATCTGCTGTTCGACACCACAGTGGGGTTCTTCGTACTGTTCGGTAAACAGAGGTGTGTGTGTGTGTGTGGAGTAAGGAAACTTGCCTAAGGAATCGAGTTGACATGTCCCGACCGCGAAGCAAACCCAGGTCCCTTACAAGGAGTTTACATTGACTCATTATGTAAAACAACTTTTAATCAAGATGTGATACTGTTTCCCTTGGGTCTTGGCCAACAGTCCCAAAAAATAAGACTTAATCGCTCAATTTATAGCTGTTTTACAGTATCATAGAAGCTTACAACACAGAAGGAGCACATTCGGACCCATCGTGACGGTGCGAGCTCTTCGACACTGCTACCAACTATTCCCTACTGAACCTCTCGACCCCATATAAGACTACAAACCAAGTCTGACCTGCAACTCTTCTCACTAACTCACACTTGACACAAATAGTCCCACTACCTCACTCTTACCACAACTGATTCCACTCCATTAACTTACCCAAACTCGCTCCCTCCCACAACCACTTGCACATTTTTACCCCAACTAGTCTTACTCCCCAACTCTTAACCCATTAAGAGTCACCTCTCTTGCCCCAATTATTTCCACTCCACTGCTTTTATCCCAACTTGTCTCTCACGCACCGCTCGTACCTACAACAATTCACAACGCACGGTCTTACACCAACATGTTCCGCTCGCCCCATTCTTACCCAAAATAATACCTTTCTCTTCATTTATAAACCAAGCAAACCCACAGCCCAGCTCTTACACGAATTTGTCCTTGTCCCAGATTCTTACCTCAAATAATCCTGCTCCCCCGCTCGTATTCCAACTAGTCCCACTCCAGCTACTCAAGTGTTTAAAATTGCAATCTCAGCTTGCTTTGGAGACTCTTAAGTGCGGTGAAGGTTTCCAATATGTGTTAGACACCTGGATAACAAAACAGCAAGACATAACTTGCAGAAGAAGTAGTCAGAATAGTAAAATTTGTTTTATTGTTCAATTTCCTCCGAAACCTTTAATAGCTGTAATAATTTCTCTGTAATAAATTCTCTTTGACAGAGCCTTCAGCTCCCCTCTCGACTCTCTTCCCCCTTCTCGCTCCCTCCCATCCCTCCCCTCACCCTGACCATTTCCCCCCTCCTCGCTCCCACCCCTCCCGTCACCCTGACCATTTCCCCCCTGCTCGGGTCATGACCCAACTGTACAGCGCCTTGGGACGTCCTCCTGACGTGAATGGCGCTTTATAAATGGAATCTTGTTGTTGTTGTAAATTGATTGTATCAACAAACTGTGCAACTCAACCATCAATTTAAGGTGTGTTGCGGTCAATCCACATAAGCCTTGCCATGTTCTTTGGCTCTAACCAGTATGTTACAGGTCTCCACACTCTGTATTGTATAATATAATAACAATTCTTGCAATTCATATTGCGAATTGTTACGTCTTCGAGACGTCTCGAAGCGCTTCACAGAATACACTGTAAAGAGCAGTGACTGTATATTTTTGGGTGAGGTACGTCAGCCAATTACACACATCAGTGTCCCACAATCAGTCGTGGATTGAGTGATCAAATAAACATTATTAATTTTTTGGATGGATTACTATTCCTACATGTCTGATTCAGAAATCCACTAACAAGTGGTTTCCTACTTACTGCTAAACAGAGGCGTGAATGTGTATGTATTTGTGCAGTAAGGAAACTTGCCTAAGGTTTCGCTGTGACCCGTCCGGAATCAAAACTATGTCCACTCGCTTGTGAGGCTAATGCTCTAACCACTGAGCTACACGAATCCACAGTAGTAGTATTTCAAACTAAAATTTAAACCTCGTCTCTTTTTGCCTATCCTTCAGTACGGTGATGGGTTTCTTTATGTGTCAGAGATCCTGCTGAAAATTATATATAATTTGAAACAACACGGAGGGACCTTTGTCAGAATGGTAAATTTTGTTGCATTGTACAATTTCCACAGAAACATGTAGTACCTGGTAAAAGGTGTTTACAATGACTCATTATGCAAAACAAACTTTAATCAAGATGTGGTTCTGTTTATCTTGGATCCTAGCCAACAATCCCACAGTATAAGAATTGCTCTCTTAGCTAATTTTGCAGCTGTTCCTCTGAATCATAGAGTCTTACAACATAGAAGGAGACCATTTGGAACAATCGTGTCTGTGCCAAGTCTTAAACTGTGCTAGCAATTACTCTCTGCTCCCCCACTCTTATCCCAAATAGGCCTAGAAACCAAATCTTACCTACAAATGTTCCCAGCTAACATACTCTTGCCACATAAAGTTTCCCTACCTTTCTCTTAACCCAACTAGAATCCCTGCAATTATCCCACATTTTTACACTCCTTGTTTTACCCCAATTGGTCTCTCTCGCACAGCTCTTAAATACAACAATTCCCAACTTTCCCAATGACACAAAAACATGCCCCACTCCCCATTTCTTACTCCAAATAAACCCATTGCCCCAATCAGAGCCCAAATAATCCAACAGTCTCTCTCTTACACTCAAATAGGCCCATTCCCACAACACGGGTGTTTAAATTTGAAATCTCAGCTAGCTTTGGAGACACTTAAGTGCGTTGATTGATTTACCCATGTATCTGGCACCTGGAAAACAAAATAAAATTGAAATGACTTGCAGAAAGTTTTGGCAGAATACCAACATTTATTTTACTATTCAATTTACTCAGAAACGTTTGATCACTTGTGTAACCAGTTTACATTCAAATATAATGCCAAACCCAATTTAGAGTGTTTGCGGTTTTCCACGGTCACTGGCCGACAATCAATCAAAATATGAATTGTTCGTTCATTTTATGGCTCTTTCATGGAATCATAGAATCCTGCAGCACAGAAAGAGGCCATTCGGTCCATTCCGCCTGTGCCAGCTCTTTGCCAGAACAACGAACTCGTCCCTCTGCACCGAAACGTTCCGCAAAGTGTCCCAATCCCCCGCTCTCAACCCAAATTATCTCAGTTACCCACTGTTACCCAAACTCGTCTCTTGCTCCATAATCGTGCACATTTGACCTTTTCAATTCCTTGTCGAATTCACTTTTGAATTTCACTGTCAAATCTGCATCCACAAGCGTTTCATATGGTGTGTTCCAGATCATATAAAATCACTGGTTTAAACACAGTACTCCTCATCTGCCCTCTGTTTCTTTTGCCAATTATCCTAATTAATAATATTAATATTATTATTAATAATAATGCATGCATTTGATATAGCGCCTTATCAGGTCTTCGAGACGTATAAATGCACTTCACTGAAGAAACGTTAAAGTACATTTTCTGGGTAATCGATGCAGCTAATTGGTCACAAGAGTGATCCACGAACAGACGTGGATTGAGTGACCAAATGATTATTATTTTTGTTATGTGGAGGAATTATTACCTCCGGGAAACCGATCCACCAATTGTCATCCGCGGGGTTTCCTACTAACTGCTCGGTAAATTGAAGTGAGTTTGAGGAGTAAGAAAACGTGCCTAAGGAATCGACTTGACCTGACCCGACTGGGAATCAAACCCAAGCCCTGTGGCTTGCGGGTCGAGTACTCTACCCGCGCAGCTAAGGAAGTGTTTACGATCAAAATCTCACCTTGTTTTGCAGAGTCTTAAGCTCGGTGATCTGTTTCTGCATATGTTGGAAACCCGGCTGAAGCCACACAAAATTAATAAAAAAATGATATCACGGAGAGGGAGGGGACATTGTCACTATGCCAGCCAGTTTAATTCTGATCAATTGCCTCAGAAATTTTTAATACCTTTTATAATTTGATTATATCGACACACTGTCCAAAACAGCATTCAATCAAGGTGTGTTGCTATCAATGCAAATAAGCCTTGCCATGTCCTCATCTAACAAGTATGTTACAGGACTCTTCACTCACTACTACATAATATAATAACAATTCTTGCATTTGACACAGCGAATTGTCATGTCTTCGAGACGTCTCAAAGCGCATCACAGAATTTGCTGTAAAGTGCAGTGAATGTATGTTTTATAGGAGAGGCACGTCAGCCAATTGCAGACATCAGTGTCCCACAATAAGTCGAGGATTCATTGATCAAATTCACGTTAGTAAATTTTTTTGAGGAATTATCATTCCTGCAAATCAGATCCATCAATCAACTAATATATCGGTTCCTATTTACTGCTGAAGAGAGTAGTGTGAGTTTGTGTCTATTTGCGCAGTAAGGTTTACCTCTTACCCGTCCTGGAATCGAATCCAGGACCACTCTCTTGTGAGGCGTGTGCTCTGATCACTGTCCTACACGTTTCTCCAGTAAATGTATTTCTAATTAAAATTAACATCTCATCTATTTTTCGAGATTCTCAAGCACGGTGATGGGTTACTGCATGTGGCAGAGATCCGGCTGAAATTTTTTTTGTAATTTGATGCGCACTGAGGGGACTTTGCCAGAATGGCAAATTTTGTTACGTTTTACAATTTCTACAGAAACATGTGATAGATGGTTCAAGGTGTTTCCATCGACTCATTGTGTAAAACAGCGTTTCTCTTGGATCCTGGACAGAAATCCCACAATATATGAATTATTTTCTTAGCGCATTTTGTAGCTGTTTCACATAATCACTCTTACCACGTCACTCTTATCAAAACTACCACACCAACCCCCAACCACCCTCCCTCCACTTTCTCGCTCTTGTCACAGCTATCTCCCTTCCTCCATTCTTATCCCAACCAGACTTCCCGCTGTTTACCCAACTATTTCCACTTCCCTGCTTTTACCCCGATTGGTCTCTCTCGCGCCGCTCTTAACTACAAGAATTCCCGAATTCCCCAATTTTACACCAACATGTCCCACTCCGCCTTTCTTTATTCCAATTATCCCCATTGCACCACACATATCCCAAAATGTCCCACAGCCCCTCCCTTACCACAACTAGTCCCACTGCCACAACACTAGTGTTTAAAATTGAAATGTCCACTTGCTTTGGAGACTCTTAAGCGCGAGGATGTGTTTACACATGTTTCAGACACCAGCAATGCAAAACAAACATTTGCATGACTCGCAGAAGACTTTGTCAGAATGCCAACATTTGTTTTGTTCATTCAATTTACTGAGGAACATTTTCTCACTGGCATAAGCAGTTTACATTCACACCTAATGCCAAACAACCATCAAACAAGACTTTCCCATGGTGCCTATCCAACAATCCCTCAAACTATGAAGTGTTCACTCATTTTATGGCCGATTCATAGAATATTACAGCACAGAACGAGGCGATTCTGTCCATCGTGCTTGCGACAGTGCTCTTCAACAGAGCAACCAACCAGTCCCAATGCCCTCATAATGTGGAGTCCTGTAGCTCAGTGGTTAGAGCACTCGCTTTGCAAGCGAGAGACCTGAGTTCAATTCCAGCCAGGGAGAAACCTTGGGCGAGTTCCTTACTCCACACACCTAATATTAATCCCTCCAAAACCAAAAACAATAACAAATGGGTCCTTTTCCATCTACGACTATTTGTGGGACATTGCTGTGCGCAATTGGCTGCCGCGTTCGCCCACAAATATACAGTCAATTCACTTTACAGTGTGTTGTATGAAACGCTATGGGACGTCCTCCCGACTTGAAGAGCGCTATATGAAATACAAGGATTATTATTACTAAGTGGTTTCCTACATACTTCTAAACAGAGGGGTGAGTGTTTGTGTGTGTGGGTCTGTGTGTGTGCGCGTGTGTGTTTGCAGTAAGTTAGTTGTCCAACATTTCGCTCTGACCTTTTCGGGAGTCGAAACCAGGTCCACTTGCTTGTCATACGCGTGTTCTAACCACTGAGCTACACGACTCCACAACCTGGGTTCAATTGCAGGAAGGGCGAAACAAGGGCCTAGATTCCTTACGACACACTCCTCATAATAATCTTTCCAAAAAAACACAATAATACATTGGTCAGTTTTAATCCACGACTGTTCATGGGACATT
>NW_024704928.1:33647-44399 GCF_018977255.1 Callorhinchus milii
CTCACTTTTAATACCTTTGCCAAATTTAAACACGGGATACGGGTTCTAATGATTAAGTCAATACGGAACTACTTGTACCTATTAAAGTTTTCTGAGGAAATTGTGCAATGTAACAAGGGTTGGCATTCTGACAAAGTCCCCTCCGTGTCATATCAATATTTTTCAGCAGCATCTCTGACATGTGCAGAAACATCACCGTGCTTAAGGATCTCCAAAAGAAGATGAATTTTAATTTTTAATTTGTGATATTTCTATAGTGGAGTGGTGAAGCTCGGTAATTAAAGATGTCGCCTCACAAGCGAGTGGACCTGGTTTCCATTCCGACCCGTCAGAACGAAACCTTAGGCAAGTTTGCTTACCGTAGAAACACACACACACACACGCTCAAGCCTCTGTTTAGTAACAAGTATGAATCCAATTCTTAGTCGAATGGTGTATCACATTTCCAGTAATAATGATCCCTCCAACAAAATTACTTATATGTATTCGAGAATCATTCCACGACTGATTGAGGGACACTGATGTTCGCAATTTGCTGATCTGTCATATTCACAAAATATGCAGTCAATTCACTTTACAGTATATTCTTGAAGCGCTTTGGGACGTCCAGAAGACGTGAAAAGCGCTATATCAAACGCAAGGATTTTTATTATTATTATTATTGTTAGTATTATTATCATTATCATTATGATTATTATTATTATTATATTATACTGGCACTGGACTTTAGAGTATATTCTGTGAAGAGTGTTGCGACGTCTCGAAGACGCGATAAGGCACTTTATCAAATGCAAGAATTGTCATTATATTACCTAATGCAGAGTCTCGATCCCTAAAACATACTGGTTGGAGCCAGAGGACATGGCAAGGCTTATCCGGATTGACAGCAACACACCTTGATTGATGGCCGTTTTGCACAATTTGTTCATATAATCAGGTTGTAACCGCTATTCAAGGTTTATGAGGAAATTCATCAGAAGCATAGCATTGCATTCTGACAAAGTCCTCTCTCTCCGCACAGTATCATTCTAAAAAAATGTTGGTGTGTGTTCAGCCGGGTGTCTGATATATGAAGAAACAAATCACCGTCTTAAGATTCTGCACAATTCCTTCAAGTCCGGTCTCAAGAATCTGCTCTTCGGCCACGCCATCGGCTTCAGCCCTTGAGCATCAACTCCACACCCCACACACCCGACTCCCACCTTTCTTCTACCGACCACAGCTCGGGTCTGAAATGCTACACTCTGTCCAGCGCCTTGGGACTTCCTCCCGACGTGAAAGGAGCCATACAAATGTAATCTTGTTGTTGTTGCAAAACAAGCTGAGATTTTAATTTTAAATACTTCTATTGTGGAGTCCTTTAGCTGAGCGGCTATTGGATTCCCCTCGCAAGTGAAAGGACGTGGGTTTGTTTCCCTTTCGGGGCAGGTCAGATCGATTCCTTAGGCAAGTTTCCTTGCTCCACAGACAAACCTCTGTTTACCGAGGAGTAAGTAGAAACCCGCTTGTGTGTCGATTAGCAGATCAGTTTTCTGGCTGTAATAATCCCATCAATTAAAGAAAATGCAAGTTGTTGTATAAATATATTATTTATATAACAATAATAAGCGTAATACGTTATTTGTTATTATTTTAATAATAATAATCCTTGCATTTGATAGAGGGTCCTCTTCAAGACGTCTCAAAGCACTTCACAGGATACACTGTTAAGTGCAGTAACTGTGTGATTTGTGGATGAAACGCAGCAGCCAATTGCGCACAGCGACTTCCGAAAAGGCCCCCTTCTGTGTTGTAGGATTATATGTTTCTGTGAAACAGCTATAAGATTAGCGACTAATTCTTATTTGTGGGATTGTTGTCCATGACCCAAATGAACAGCAGCTCATCTTGTTTCAAAGTTGTTTTACACAATGCGTCAATGTAAAAACGTCATACCAGGTATTAAAGTTTTCTGAAGAAATAGTAGAATGTTACGAAATTTGGCTTTCTGACAAAGTTCTCTCCGTGCCATAGCAAATGTTAATTACTTTTTGGTCAGTCAGATGTCTGATACTTGAAGCAATCCATCAACATTCCCAAGAGAGCCCAACCGAAGATCGGATTTTAAATTTAATGTGAAATATTTCTATTGTGGAGTCGTCAACGGCTGAAAGACTCGCCTCGCAAGCGAGAGGCCGTGGCTTCGATTTCTGGTCAGGGCGAAACCTTAGGAAACGTTTCTCATTACCCCCAATTTACTTCTGTTTACCGAGCAGTTCGCAGGAACCCGCTCGTATCACAATTGGTGGATCGGTTTCCCGCAGTAAAAAATCCCTTCAAATAATTAAATAATAATAATTTGGTAATTCAATCCACACATGTGGTACACTGCTGTGTGCAATTTTCTGCCGCGAGTCACGCAGAAAAGTCACTTTTATGTATATTCAGTGAAGTGAATTGATACGTCTCGAAGATGTTATAAGGCGCTATAACAAATCCAAGGCTTATTATTATTATTTGAGATAATTGGCCAAAGAAACAGAGGGGAGATTAAGATAATTTTTTTAGGGAGATATTTTATATGAACTGGAACACACTGTATGAAAGGCTGCTGGAATCAGATTTGATATGAGCTTTCAAAAGGGAATTCGACAGGGAATACAAATTGTGAAATATGCACGACTATGGGTTACGAGCGGGGATGTGAGACCAGTTGTGGTAAAAGCGGGTAAGTGAGGCTATTTAGGATAAGAGCGGGGGATTGGGAGAAGTTGGGGTAAGGGCGGAGGAATCAAACGAGTTGGTACACGTGTGGGGGCAGTGGCACTTGATTGCTCTGCCAAAGAGCTGGCACAAGCACATGGTTACCAGTTAGCAAAAGTTTCTGAGTAAATTCAACGATAAAAGAATTAGTTGAATCCTGGCAAAACATTCTGCAAGTCATGCAAATTTTTCTCGGCTATCAAGGTGTCTGACACATGTGTAAACTCTTCCCAGCACTTAAGGTTCCTCAAAGTAAAAGGATATTTAAATTTGAAACACTTATGTTATGGGAATGCGTCTCGTCGGGGTAAGAGCGGTGGAGCTGGAATAATTAAGGTAAGTATGTGGGATTGGGACAAATTGGAGAAAGAGCTGGGCTGTGGAAATACTTTTGCTATGAACAGGGGAAAGGCATTATTTTGGGTAAGAATGGGGGAGTTGGACATGTTGGTGTAAAATTGGGGGAGACGTCAATTGTTATAAGTACGAGATGTGCTGGAGACAACAATTGGGCTAAAAGCAGGGGAATGGAAATAGTTGGAGTAACAGTAACTACACAGTCTAGATGCGTTAAGGGGGTTGGGGTGTGGGACTAGTTGGGGTAAGAGCGTGGAAGGGAGGGCTCGTTGGGGTAAGTTCATAAATGGCGACAAGTTGTGGTAAGAGTGAGGTGGTGGGAATATTGATAGGAAGAGTCTGTTAGTGAGAACAGTTGTATGTAAGACCTGGTTTGTTCGCCTATTTGGAATAAGAGAGGTGGAGTACGGAACAGTTGGTAGCACTGTCGAAGAGCTGGCGCACACACGGTGGGTCCGAATGGCCTCCTTCTGCGCTGTAAGATTCTATGATTCTGTGAAACAGCTATAAAACAAACGGCTAATTCTTATTTTGTGGGATTGTTGGCCTGGATCCCAGGGAAATAGCATAATATCTTGATTAAAGGCCGTTTTACACAATGAGTTGATGAAAACACCTTGTACTAACTAATAAAGGTTTCTGAGCGAATTGTAGTGTAACAAAAGTGACATTCTGACAAATTTCCCTGCTTGCCATATCAATTTTTAATTATTATTTCAACAGGATCTTTGACACACGCAGAAACCCATCATCATGTTTCAGGATCTCCAAAAGAAGATGAGATTTTTCATTTTATTTTGAATTACTATTATTATAATAATAATAATCGTTGCATTTGATATAGCGCTTTTCATGTCTTCCAGAAAACTCAAAGCGCTTCACAGAATATGCTGTAAATTGAATTGACAGTGTATTTCCAGGTGAAACGCGGCAGCCGTTTGTGGAGAGCAGTGTCCCACGAACAGTCGTGGATTAAAAATGACCAATGTATTATTGTGTTTTTTTGGAGAGATTATTATGAGGAGTGTGTCGTAAGGAAACTAAGCCATGGTTTCGCCCTTCCTGGAATTGAACCCAGGTTGTGGAGTCGTGTAGCTCAGTGGTTGGAACACGCGCTTTACAAGCAAGTGGCCCTGTTTTCGACTCCCGGAAAGGTCAGAGCGAAATGTTAGACACACTTCCTTACTGCAGACACACACGCACACACACACACACACACACAGACACACACATAAACACACAAACACAAACACTCACCCCTCTGTTTAGAAGTATCAAGGAAACCGCTTGTTAGTCGATTCGTGGATTGCATTTCCAGGAATAATAATCAGTCCAGAAAAATTATTATTAAGAATTTGATCATTGAATCCACGACAAATTGTGGGACACTGATGTGCGTAATTGGCTGATGCGTCACCCCCAAAAAATATACTATAACTGGACTTTACAGTATATTCTGTGAAGCGTGTTACGACGTCTCGAAGACGCGATAATGGGAAAGTAAGAAATGCAAGATTTGTTAGTGTATTGTATAATACAGAGTGTGGAGACCTGTAACATACTGATTAGAGCCAAAAGGATATGACAAGTCTTATTTGGATTGACCGCAGCACGCCTTAAATTGATGGTTGAGTTGCACAGTTTTTTGATACAATTAGTTTATAACAGGTGTTAAAGGTTTCTGCGGAAATTGCTCAATAAAAGACATTTTGCTATTCTGACAAAATCTTCTGCAAGTTATGTCTTTTTTTTGTTATCCTGGCGTCTAACACATGTGTGAACGCTTCACCGCGCTTAAGAGTCTCTAAAGCAAGCTGAGATGTCAATTTTAAACACTTGTGTTGCAGAAGTGGGACGAGTTGGGATAAAAGCGGGGGGCAGGATTATTTGATGTAAGAATGTGGGATAGGGAAAAAGTCGAGTAAGAGCTGGGCTGTGGGTTTGCTTGTGTTATAAATGAAGGGAAAGAGATTATTTGGGGTAAGAATGGGGAGAGCGGGACATGTTGGTGTAAGAATGTGCGTTGTGAATTTTTGTATGCATGAGCGGTGCGTGAGAGACAGGTTGGGAAAAAAGCAGGGGATTGGAAATAGTTGGGGCAAGAGAGGTGAGTCTAATTGGGTTAAGAGTGGGGGGTAAGCCGAGTTGGGTTAAGAATGTCCAAGTGGTGGGGTGGAGGCGAGGTTGGGTAAGTTCATGGTGTGGGTCCAGTTTTGGTTGGAGTGAAGTAGTGGGAATATTTGTGTCAAGTGTGAGTTTGTGAGAAGAGTTGTAGGTAAGACTTGGTTTGTAGTCTTATATTGGAAAGAGCGGGTGAGTAGGGAATAATTCGTAGCAGTGTCGAAGAGCTGACACCGAAACGATGAGTCGGAATGGCCTCATTCTGTGTTGTAAAAATCTACCATTCTTTATAACAGCTATAAAATGATTGACTAATTCTTTCTTTGTGGGATTGCTGGCCAGAACACAAGGAAAACCGCATCACATCTTGATTAAAAGATGTTTGCCACACTGAGTTAATATGTAAGCACCTTGTACCTGTTAAAGTTTTCTGAGGAAATTGTGCAATGTAAAAACAGTTGGCATTCTGAAAAAGTCCCCTCCGTGTCATATCAATTTTTTTTCAGCAGCATCTCTGACATGTGCAGAAACATCACCCTGCTTAAGGATCTCCAAAAGAAGATGAGACTTTAATTTTAATTTGTAATATTTCTATTGTGGAGTGGTGTAGCTCCGTAATTAAAGATGTCGCTTCACAAGCGAGTGGACATGGTTTCCATTCCGACCCGGCAGAACCAAACATTAGGCAAGTTTGCTTACCGTGGAAACACACAAACACACAAGCTCAAGCCTCTGCTTGGTAATAAGCATGAATCCAATTCTTAGTCGAATGGTGTAGCACATTTCCAGGAATTTCCAGGTATTGTGCTTCTGATGAATTTCCTCAGAAACCTTGAATAGCGGTTAAAACCTGATTATATCAGTAAACTGTGTAAAACGGCCATCAATCAAACTGTGTTGGTTTCAATCGGATAAGCCTTGCCATGTCCTCTGGCTCTAACAAGTATATTTTAGAGCTCCACACTCTGTATTACATAATATAATAACAATTATTGCATTTGATAAAGAGCCTTATCGCGTCTTCGAAATGTCGCAACAAACTTCACAGATTATAATCTAAAGTCCAGTTAAAATATATTTTGTGGATGTGACACATCAGCAAATTGCAAACATCAGTCACCCACAATCAGCCGTGGATTGATTCTCCAATTCATATTAGCAATTTATTATTACTATCATTATTCATTAATTATAGATCATTATTCCTGGAAAGGTGAAACACCAATCGACTAAGAAATGGGTTCATATTTATTGCTAAGCAGAGGCTTGTGTGTGTGAGAGTGTGTGTGTGTGTTTTTCTACGGTAAGCAAACTTGACTAAGGTTTCGCTCTGACCCGTCGGAATGGAAACCAGGTCCACTCGCTTGTGAGGCAACATCTTTGATTACCGAGCTTCACCACTCCACAATAGAAATATTACAAATTAAAATCTCATCTCCTTTTGGTGATCGTTAAGCACTGTGATGGTTTCTGCATGTGTCAGAGACACTGCTGAAAGAAATTCGATATGACACGGAGGGGACTTTGTCAGAATGCCAACCCTTGTTACATTGCACAAGTTCCTCAGAAAACTTTAATAGGTAGAAGGTGCTTTCACATTAACTCATGATGGCAAACACCTTTTAATCAAGATGTGATGCTGTTTTCCTTGTGTCCTGGCCAACAATCCAACAAAATACGAATTAGTCCCTCATTTTATAGCTGTTTTAAGGAATGAGAGATTTCTACAACACAGAAGGAGGCTATTCGGACCCATCGTGACGGCGCCAGCTCTTAGACCCTGCTACCAACTATTCCCTAGTCCCCCGCATTTATTAAAACAGGATTACTAAACCGAGTCTTACCTACAACCGTGCCCCACTAACTGACGCTTGCACCAAATAGGCCCACTACCTCACTTTTACCACAAATTTTCCCACTCCATGAACTTACCCCAACTAGCCAGCCCTCTTCAACTCTGTTACACCAACTAGTCCCACTCGCCTGCTCCTTAGCCAGCTAGATTCCTCGCTTTTATCGCAAACTATTTCCACGCCCCTGCTTTTAGCCCTACTGGTCTATCTCGCACTGTTCTTACATACAGCAATTCCCGAACCTAATCTTACATCAACATGTCCCACTCCCGTATTTTAACCCGAACAATCCCATTCATAGCACAAGAAATCCCGCCGCCAAGATATTAAACCAATATGTCCCAATCTCACATTATTACATCAAATAATCCCACTTCCTCGCTCTTACCCCAACTAGTCCCACTCCCAAAACTCAAGTGTTTAACATGCGAATCGCAGCTTCCTTTGGAGACTCTTCAGGGCGTGTATGTGTTCACTTATGTTTCAGAGATCTGGATGACAAAATAAAAGAGAACTTGCAGACGATTTTGTCAAAATAGCTAAATTAATTTCATTGTTCCATTTACTCAGAAGCTTTTGCTAACCTATATAACCAATCTACGTTCACACGTAGTGCCAAACAACCATGAATGAAGATGCTTTGCTGTTTTCAAATGTTCCGCGCCAACAATCCCTCAAAATGTGAATTGCTCGCTCATTTTATGGCTGTTTCATAGCTAACATCACAGAAGGAGGCAATTCGGCCTACATACCTGCGATAGCTCTTTGACAGAGCAACCCACTTGTCCCGCTGGCCCTGCATTCAGACTAACTCGTCTCATTCCACCGCTCTTTTCCCAACATGTCCCGCTCCGCCCATTCTTACCCAAAATTATACATTTCTCTTCATTTATAACCCAAGCAAGCCCACAGCCCAGCTCATACCCGAATTTGTCCCTATCGCACATTCTTACCGCAAATAATCCTGCTCCCCCGCTCTTATCCCAACTCGTCTCACGACAGAAACACAAGTGTTTAAAAATGAAATCTCAGCTTGCTTTGGAGACTGTTAAGCGCTGAGAAGGTTTCACACATGTGCTAGACACCTGAATAACCAAAAAACAAGACACTACTTGCAGAAGACTTTGTCAGAATAGCAAAATTTGTTTTATTGTTCAATTTCCTCAGAAACCTTTTATAGCTGTTATAAACTAATTGTATCAACAAAATGTGCGACTCACCCATCAATTTAAAGTGTGTTGCGTACAATCCACTTAAGCATTGCCATGTCCTTTGGCTCTAACCTGTATGTTACAGGTCTCCACACTCTGTATTATATAATATAATAATAATTCTTGCATTTCGTAAACCGAATTGTCACGTCTTCGAGACGTCTAAAAACGCTTCACAGAATACACTGTTAAGAGCAGTGACTGTATATTTTGGGGAGAGGCACGTCAGCCAATTGCACACATCAGTGTCAATCATGGATGGAGTGATCAAATACACATTATTATTTTTTTTGAACGGATTATTATTCCTGCATGTCTGCTCCAGCAATCAACTTACAAGTGGTTTCCTACTTAATGCTAAAGAGAGGTGCGAATGTGTATGCATTTATGCAGTAAGCAAACTTGCCTATGGTTTCGATCTGACCCGTCCAGGAATCAAAACTATGTCCACTCGCTTGTGAGGCTAATGCTCTAACGACTGAGCTAACAGAATCCACAGTAGAGGTATTTCAAACTAAAATTTAAACCTCGTCTCTTTTTGCCTATCCTTCAGTTTGGTGATGCGTTTCTTCATTTATCAAAGATCCTGCTGAAATAACATATATTTTTTTACAACACGGAGGGGCCTTTATCAGAATGGCAATTTTTTTGGCATTGTACAATTTCCACAGAAACATGTAATACCTGGTACGAGGTGTTTCCAGTGAATCATTATGCAAAACAAACTTTAGTCAAGATGTGGTTCTGTTTCTCTTGGATCCTAGCCAACAATCCCACAGTATAAGAATTGTTCGCTTAGCTAATTTTGTAGCTGTTTCTCTGAATCACAGAATGTTACCACACAGAAGGAGACCATTCGAACCAATCGAGTCTGTGCCAGGTCTTAAACAGTGCTACCAATTACTCTCTGCTCCCCCACTCTTATCCCAAATAGGCCTAGAAACCAAATCTTACCTACAAATGTTCCCAGCTAACATAATCTTGTCACATTAAGTTCCTCTACCTCAATCTTAACCCAAGTTGAATTCCTGCTGTTATCCCACATTTTTACACTCCCTAGTTTTACCCCAATTGGTCTCCCTCGCATAGCTCTTAAATACAACAATTCCCAACTTTCCTAATTTTACATCAACAATTCCCACTCCCCATTTCTTACTGCAAATAAACCCATTGCCCATTCATAGCCCAAATAATCCAACAGTCTCTCTCTTACACCCAAATAGTCCCATTCCCACAACACGGGTATTTAAAATTGAAATCTCAGCTAGCTTTGGAAACTCTTAAGTGCGTTGATTGATTTACCTATGTATCTGGCACCTGGAAAACAAAATAAAATTGAAATGACTTGCAGAAAGTTTTGGCAGAATGCCAACATTTCTTTTACTATTCAATTTACTCAGAAACGTTTGATCACTTGTGTAACCAATTTACATTCAAATATAATGCCAAACCCAATTTAGATTGGTTGCGGTTTTCCACGGTTCCTGGCCGACAATCAATCAAAATATGAATTGATCGTTCATTTTATGGCTCTTTCATAGAATTATAGAATCCTGCAGCACAGGAAGAGGCCATTAGGTCCATTCCGCCTGTGCCAGCTCTTTGACGGAACAACGAAGTAGTCCCTCTGCACCGAAACTTACCCCATATCCCCCGCTCTCAACCCAAATTATCTCACTTTCCCACTGTTACCCGAACTCGTCTCATTCTGACGCTCTTGCTTCATAATCGTGCACATTTGACCTTTTCAATTCCTTGTCGAATTCATTTTTGAACGCTCCTGTCAAATCTGCCTCCACAAGCCTTTCATATGGTGTACTCCAGATCATATAAAATGACTGGTTTAAACACAATTCTCCTCATCTGGCCTCTATTTCTTTTGCCAATTATCCAAATGCATCCAATAATTCTGCATGCATTTGATATAGCGCCTTATCAGGTCTTGGAGACGTATAAATGCACTTCACTGAAGAAACATTGAAGTAAATTTTCTGGGTGAATCGTGGAAGCTGATTGCGCACAATAGGGATCCTCGAAGAGACGTGGATTGAGTGACCAAATGATTATTATTTTCGTAATTTGAAGGGATTATTACCTCCGGGAAACCGATAAATCAATTGTCATCCGCGGGGTTTCCTACGAACTGCTCGGAAAACAGAAGTGAGTTGGACGAGTAAGAAAACTTACCTTAGGAATCGACTTGATCTGTCCCGACCGGGAATCAAACCCAACCCTGTGGCTTGCGGGCGATTACTCTACCCGCGCAGCTAACGAAGTGTTTACGAACAAAATCTCAGCTTGTTTGGCAGAGTCTTAAACTCGGTGATCTGTTTCTGCATATGTCAGAAACCCGGCTGAAGCTACACAAAATGAATAAAAGAATGATATCACGGAGAGGGAGAACACATTGTCGCAATGCCATCCAGTTTGCTTCTGATTAATTGCCTCAGAAATTTTCAATACCTTTT
>NW_024704928.1:44429-57249 GCF_018977255.1 Callorhinchus milii
AAGCAGGTTATTATCAATGAACGCGGTATTGAGAGCGTCGGCCGACTCGTCTTTGAAGTCCTATCGAGAGTGGAGGGATCATTATTCATGGAAATGTGATACACCATTCGACTAAGAAGTTGATTCATACTTATTACCAAACAGAGGCTTGAGAGTGTGTGTTTGTGTGTTTCCACGGTAAGCAAACTTGCCTAATGTTTGGTTCTGCCGGGTCGGAATGGAAACCAGGTCCACTCGCTTGTGAGGCGACATCTTTAATTACGGAGCTGCACACACACTCCACAATAGAAATATTACAAATTAAAATTAAAGTCTCATCTTCTTTTGGAGATCCTTAAGCAGGGTGATGTTTCTGCATATGTCAGAGATGCTGCAGAAAAAAAATTGATATGACACAAAGGGGACTTTGTCAGAATGCCAACTGTTTTTATATTGCACAATTTCCTCAGAAAACTTTAACAGGTACAAGGTGCTTATATTAACTCATGATGGCAAACATCTTTTAAGCAAGAGGTGATGCTGTTTTCCTTGTGTTCTGGCCAACAATCCCACAAAGTAAGAATTAGTCAAACAGTTTATAGCTGTTATAAAGAATGATAGATTTTTGCAACAAAGAAGGAGGCCATTCCGACTCATCCTTACGGTGCCAGCTCTTGGACACAGCTACGAATGATTCCCTACTCACCCGCTCTTCCGAATATAAAACTACAAACCAAGTCTTACCTACAACACTTCTCACTATCTCACACTTGACACAAATATTCCCACTTCCTCACTCTTACCATAACTGTACCCACGCCAGTGAACTTACCCAACCTCGCCCCCAGCCCACCACTTGGACATTCTTAACCCAACTAGGCTTACCCCCCACTCTTAGCTCAATTAGACTCACCTCTCTTGCCCCAACTATTTCCAATCCCTTGCTTTTTTCCCAACCTATCTCTCACGCACCGTTCATGCATACAAAAATTCACAACGCACATTCTTACACCAACATGTCCCGCTCCCCCCATTCTTAGCCCAAATAATCCCTTTCCCTTCATTTATGACAAAAGCAAACCCACAGCCCAGCTCTTACTCGAATTGTTCCAAATCCCACATTCTTAGCTCAAATAATCCTGCCCCCCGCTCTTATCTCAACTCGTCCCACTTCAACAACAACAACAACAACAAGATTCCATTTATTAAGCGCCTTTCACGTCAGGAGGACGTCCCAAGTCGCTGTACAGTTAGGTCAGGACCCGAGCAAGGGTGAAATGGTCAGGGTGAGGGGAGGGGAGGGAGGGAGCGAGGAGGGGTTCGAGAGTCAAAAGGGGAGCTGACGACATGGTCAAAGAGAAAGATCTTGAGACCGGCCTTGAAGGAGGAAAGGGAGGAAGCGGCGAAGGCACTGGGGGATAGAGTTCCAGAGCCTAGGGGCTGAGAGGCTGAAGGCCCGGCCACCGATGGGAGGTCGGTTGGGGCGGGGGATTTGGAGCAGACCGGAGCCAGAGGAACGGAGGGTACGGGCAGGTAAGTAGGTGGATAGTAGGTCGGAGAGGTAGGAGGGAGCGAGGCCGTGAATGGCCTTGTAGGTGAGGATGAGGATCTTGAATTCGATCCTCTGGGGGATGGGGAGCCGGTGGAGGGGAGCGATGGTGTGAGTGATGTGGTCGCGGTGTCTGGTGCGGGACAATACACGAGCTGCAGAGTTCTGAATGACCTGCAGTGTGGAGGGAGGTGGTGGGAAGGCCGCGAGGAGAGAGGTCCCATAGTCCATCCTTGAGGTGATGAAGGCGTGGACCAGAGTTTCAGCCGCGTGAGGGGTGAGGTAGTGCCATAGTCTGGCGATGTTCCGTAGGTGATGGAAGGCGGTGCCCGTTGTGGCGTGGATATGGGGGAGAAAGGGCAGCTCAGGTCGAACAGAACCCCGAGGTTCCTGACGGCTTTGAGAGGTGGAGAGTGCAGCCTTGGATGCTGATGCTGTCAGCGCCTGAGGTGCGGAGCCGCTGACGTGAGCCAATCAGGAGGGCCTCAGTTTTGCGCACGTTGAGCTGAAGAATGTTATCTCTCGTCCAGGCAGGCTCTCAGGCCATCGGTGTTCGTGGAGTTGGAAAGGTAGAGTTGGGTGTCATCCGCATAGATGTGGAATTAACCCCATGTCTGCGGATGATGTCACCAAGGGGGAGCACATAGAGGGTGAAGCGGACGGTACTGAGGACAGAGCCTTGAGGGACATCACACGAGACAGTGCGGGGGCTGGAGGACAAACCATTTGCGGAGACAAAGTGAAGATGGTGGGAGAGGTACGACCTAAACCACTCAAGGACAGGGCCTTGAAGGTTTAGGTGGGAGGACAAGCGGTGGAGTAGGATAGCGTGGTCGACCGTATCGAATGCTGCCGATAGGTCGAGGAGGACGAGGAGGCAGAGGGAGCCCTGTCACAGATGGTCAGGATGTCATTGGTGACCTTGACCAGGGCAGTTTCTGTGCTATGGGCAGCACGGAAACCCGACTGAAGGGGTTCGAATAGTGAATGCTTGGAGAGGAAAGAGCGCAGCTGGGAGGCGACAACTCGTTCCAGGACCTTGGACAGGAAGGGAAGGTTGGAGATGGGCCGGTAGCTTGATAGCTGCGACGCATCGAGGGAGGGTTTTTTTAAGGTGCGAGTGATGGTGGCAGTTTTTAAGGGAATAGGAGTAAAGCCAGAGGAGAGGGACAGGTTGACGATGTCTGTGATATGTGGGTCAAGAAGGTGGAGCTGGGAGATAAGGAGTGGAGTGGGGATGGGATCAAGAGAGCAGGTGGTGGGTTTCAGGAATAGGATGAGTTTGGTGACAGAGGATGGGGAAACGGGTACGAAGGTGTGTCGGGGAGGAAGGGTAGGAGTCAGAGTGTGGGAGAGAAGGGGTGGGTGGTGAGTGGATGTTGGAGGAGAAGTGACCGCGGTGCGAATTCCCTTGATCTGGGATTCAAGGAAATCCAGCATCTCCTCACAGTGAAGGTTGGAGCAGATGATCTGCGCGGTGTGGCGGGGGATGAGTTGGGATGCGCTAGAGAACAGTAGCCTGGGGTTGTCCTTCGCCTCCAGAATTATCCTGGAGTAGAAGGACGATTTGGCCGAGGCTAGAGTGGAGCGGTAGCAGCAACACAAGTGTTTAAAATTGACATCTCAGCTTGCTTCAGAGACTCTTAAGTACGGTGAAGCGTTCACACATGTGTTAGACTCCTGTATAACAAAACAAAAGTCATAACTTGCAGAAGATTTTGTCAGAATAGCAAAATTTCTTTTATTGTTCAATTTCGGCAGAAACCTTTAACAGCTGTTATAAACTAATTGTATCAAAACACTGTGGAACTCAACCATCAATTTAAGGTGTGTTGCGGTCAATCCAAAGAAGCCTTGTCATGTCCTTTGCCTCTATTCAGTATGTTACAGGTCTCTGTATTATACAATATACTAACAATTCTTGCATTTCTTACTTTCCCATTATCGCGTCTTTGAGACGTCGTAACACGCTTCACAGAATATACTGGAAAGTCCAGGTATAATATATTTTTTGGGGTGACGCATCAGCCAATTACACACATCAGTGTCCCACAATTTGTCGTGGATTCAATGATCAAATTCTTAATAGTAATTTTTGTGGACTGATTATTATTCCTGGAAATGCAATCCACGAATCGACTAACAAGTGGTTTCCTACATACTTCTAAACAGAGGGGTGAGTGTTTGTGTTTGTGTGTTTAAGTGTGCGCGTGTGAGTCTGCAGTAAGGAAGTGTGTCTAACATTTCGATCTGACCTTTCTGGGCGTCGAAAACATGGCCACTTGCTTGTAAAGCGCGTGTTCTAACCACTGAGCTACACGACTCCACAACCTGGGTTCAATTCCAGGAAGGGCGAAACCATGGCCTAGTTTCCTTACGACACACTCCTCATAATAATCTCTCCAAAAAACACAAAAATACATTGGTAATTTTTAATCCACGACTGTTCGTGGGACACTGCTCTCCGCAAACGGCTGCCGCGTTTCACCTGGAAATATACTGTAAATTCACTTTACAACATATTCTGTGAAGCGCTTTGAGTTTTCTGGAAGACATGAAAAGCGCTATATCAAATGCAACGATTATTATTATTATTATTTAATAATAGTAATTCAAACTAAAATGAAAAATTTCATCTTCTTTTGGAGATCCTGAAGCATGCTGATGGGTTTCTGCGTGTGTCAAAGATCCTTTTGAAATAATAATTAAAAATTGATATGGCAAGCAGGGGAATTTTCAGAGTGTCACTTTTGTTACACTACAATTTGCTCAGAAACCTTTATTAGTTGGTGCAAAGTGTTTTCATCAACTCATTGTGTATAACGGCCTTTAATCAAGATATGATGCTATTTCCCTGGGATCCAGGCCAACAATCCCACAAAATACGAATTAGCCGTTTGTTTTATAGCTTTTTCACAGAATCATAAAATCTTACAGCGCAGAAGGAGGCCATTCGGACCCACCTTGTGTGCGCCAGCTCTTCGACAGTGCTACCAACTGTTCCGTACTCCACCTCTCTTATTCCAAATATGCGAACAAACCAGGTCTTACATACAACTGTTCTCAGTAACAGACTCTTCCTACCAATAGTCCCACCACCTCACTCTTACCATAACTTGTCCCCATTCATGAACTTACCCCAACGAGCCCTCCCACCCCACTTCCACGCTCTTACTCCAACTAGTCCCACTCCCCCACCACCTTAACGCATCTAGACTGTGAAGTTAATGTTCCTCCAATTATTTCCAATCCCCTGCTTTTAGACCAATTGTTGTCTCCAGCACATCTCGTACTTACAACACTGTAAGTGTCCAGCACATCTCGTACTCCCCCAATTTTACACCAACATGTCCCAATCCCCCATTCTTACCCAAAATAATGCCTTTCTCCTGTTCATAGCAAAAGTATTTCCACAGCCCAGCTCTTTCTCCAATTTGTCCCAATCCCACATACTTACCTTAATTAATCCAGCTCCACCGCTTTTACCCCGACGAGACGCATTCCCATAACATAAGTGTTTAAAATTTAAATATCCTTTTACTTTGAGGAATCTTAAGTGCTGGGAAGAGTTTACACATGTGTCAGACACCTTGATAGCCGAGAAAAATTTGCATGACTTGCAGAATGTTTTGCCAGGATTCAACTAATTCTTTTATCGTTGAATTTACTCAGAAACTTTTGCTAACTGGTAACCATGTGCTTGTGCCAGCTCTTTGGCAGAGCAATCAAGTGCCACTGCACCCACACGTGTACCAACTTCTTTGATTCCTCCGCCCTTACCCCAACTTCTCCCAATCCCCCGCTCTTATCCCAAATAGCCTCACTGACCCGCTTTTACCACAACTAGTCTCACATCCCCGCTCGTAACCCATAGTCGTGCATATTTGACCATTTGTATTCCCTGTCGAATTCCCTTTTGAAAGCTCATATCAAATCTGATTCCAGCAGCCTTTCATACAGTGTGTTCCAGATCATATAAAATCTCTCCCTAAAAAANTTATCTTAATCTCCCCTCTGTTTCTTTGGCCAATTATCTCAAATAATAATAAGCCTTGGATTTGTTATAGCGCCTTATAACATCTTCGAGACGTATCAATTCACTTCACTTAATATACATAAAAGTGACTTTTCTGCGTGACTCGCGGCAGAAAATTGCACACAGCAGTGTACCACATGTGTGGATTGAATTACCAAATTATTATTATTTAATTATTTGAAGGGATTTTTTACTGCGGGAAACCGATCCACCAATTGTGATACGAGCGGGTTCCTGCGAACTGCTCGGTAAACAGAAGTAAATTGGGGGTAATGAGAAACGTTTCCTAAGGTTTCGCCCTGACCAGAAATCGAAGCCACGGCCTCTCGCTTGCGAGGCGAGTCTTTCAGCCGTTGACGACTCCACAATAGGAATATTTCACATTAAATTTAAAATCCGATCTTCGATTGGGCTCTCCTGGGAATGTTGATGGGTTGCTGCAAGTATCAGACATCTGACTGACCAAAAAGTAATTAACATTTGCTATGGCACGGAGAGAACTTTGTCAGAAAGCCAAATTTCGTAACATTCTACTATTTCTTCAGAAAACTTTAATACCTGGTATGACGTTTTTACATTGACGCATTGTGTAAAACAACTTTGAAACAAGATGAGCTGCTGTTCATTTGGGTCATGGACAACAATCCCACAAATAAGAATTAGTCGCTAATCTTATAGCTGTTTCACAGAAACATATAATCCTACAACACAGAAGGGGGCCTTTTCGGAAGTCGCTGTGCGCAATTGGGTGCTGCGTTTCATCCACAAATCACACAGTTACTGCACTTAACAGTGTATCCTGTGAAGTGCTTTGAGACGTCTTGAAGAGGACCCTCTATCAAATGCAAGGATTATTATTATTAAAATAATAACAAATAACGTATTACTATTATTGTTATATAAATAATATATTTATACAACAACTTGCATTTTCTTTAATTGATGGGATTATTACAGCCAGAAAACTGATCTGCTAATCGACACACAAGCGGGTTTCTACTTACTACTCGGTAAACAGAGGTTTGTCTGTGGAGCAAGGAAACTTGCCTAAGGAATCGATCTGACCAGCCCCGAAAGGGAAACAAACCCATGTCCTTTCACTTGCGAGGGGAATCCAATAGCCGCTCAGCTAAAGGACTCCACAATAGAAGTATTTAAAATTAAAATCTCAGCTTGTTTTGCAACAACAACAAGATTACATTTGTATGGCTCCTTTCACGTCGGGAGGAAGTCCCAAGGCGCTGGACAGAGTGTAGCATTTCGGACCCGAGCTGTGTTCGGTAGAAGAAAGGTGGGAGTCGGGTGTGTGGGGTGTGGAGTTGATGCTCAAGGGCTGAAGCCGATGGCGTGGCCGAAGAGCAGATTCTTGAGACCGGACTTGAAGGAATTGTGCAGAATCTTAAGACGGTGATTTGTTTCTTCATATATCAGACACCCGGCTGAACACACACCAACATTTTTTTAGAATGATACTGTGCGGAGAGGACTTTGTCAGAATGCCAGGTATTGTGCTTCTGATGAATTTCCTCAGAAACCTTGAATAGCGGTTATAACCTGATTATATCAACAAATTGTACAAAACGGCCATCAATCAAGGTGTGTTGCTGTCAATCTGGATAAGCCTTGCCATGTCCTCTGGCTCCAACCAGTATGTTTTAGGGATCGAGACTCTGCATTAGGTAATATAATCACAAGTCTTGCATTTGATAACGTGTGCAGTCCTGTAGCTCAGTGGTTAGAGCACTCGCTTTGCAAGCGAGAGACCTGAGTTCAATTCCAGGCAGGTCAGAGCGAAACCTTGGGCAAGTTTCTTACTCCACACAGAGCCTAATAATAATCCCTCCAAAAACCCAAAACAGTAATAAATTGATCATTTTCAATCTACGACTGTTCGTGGGACATTGCTGTGCGCAATTGGCTGCCGCGTTCGCCCACAAATATACAGTCAATTCACTTTGCAGTATGTTCTGTTAAGCGCTTTGGGACGTCCTCCCCACGACGTGAAAAGCGCTATATCAAATGCAAGGATTATTATTATTATTATATTATCGCGTCTTCGAGACGTCGCAACACTCTTCACAGAATATACTCGGAAGTCCAGTGCCAGTATAATATAATAATAATAATAATAGTAATGATAATGATAATAATACTAACAATAATAAAAATAAAAAAAATCCTTGCGTTTGATATAGCGCTTTTCACGTCTTCTGGACGACCCAAAGCGCTTCAAGAATATACTGTAAAGAGAATTCACTGCATATTTTGTGTATATGACAGATCAGCAAATTGCGAACATCAGTGTCCCTCAATCAGTCGTGCAATGATTCTCGAATACATAAAAGTAATTTTGTTGGAGGAATCATTATTACTGGAAATGTGATACACCATTGGACTAAGAATTTGATTCATACTTATCACTAAAAAGAGGCTTGAGAGTGTGTGTGTGTGTGCTTCTACGGTAAGCAAACTTGCCTAAGGTTTCGTTCTGACGGGTCGGAATGGAAACCAGGTCCACTCGCTTGTGAGGCGACATCTTTAATTACCGAGCTTCACCACTCCACTATAGAAATATTGCAAATTAAAATTAAAATTAATCTTCTTTTGGAGATCCTTAAGCACGGTGATGTTTCTGCACATGTCAGAGATGCTGCTGAAAAAATATTGATATGACACGGAGGGGACTTTGTCAGAATGCCAACTGTTTTTACATTGCACAATTTCCTCAGAAAACTTTAATAGGTACAAGGTGCTTACATATTAACTCATGATGGCAAACATCTTTTAATCAAGATGTGATGCTGTTTTCCTTGTGTCCTGGCCAACAATCACACAAAATAAGAATTAGTCAAGCATTTTATAGCTGTTTTAAAGAATGATAGACTTTTACAACACAGAAGGAGACCATTCGGACCCATCGTGACGGTGTCAGCTCTTAGATGCTGCGACCAACTATTCCCTACTCCCCGTCACCTTCAAAAATAGGACTACAAAACCAAGTCTTACCTACAACCGAACCACACTAACTGACGCTTCCAATGCTCTGACATACAGCAATTCCCAAACCCATTCTTACACCAACGAGCGAGAGGTCGTGGATTCGATTCCCTGACCGGTCAGAGCTAAACCTCACTGCACAAACACACACAAACTCACAAGCCCCTCTTTAGCAATAAGTAGGAACCCACTTTTTAGACAGTTGGTTGATAGCATTTGCAGCAATAATTATCCCTCCGAAAAATTTACTGACGTGAATTTGGTCAATGAATCCACGACTCATTGTGTGACACTGATGTGTGCAATTGGCTGACGTGTCTCTCCCAAAAAATATATAGTCACTGAACTTTACATTATATTCCGTGAAGCGCTTTGAGACGTCTCGAAGACGTGACAATTCGCTGCATGAAATGCAAGAATTGTTATTATATTATGTAGTACGGAGTGAGGAGTCCTGTAACATACTGGTTAGAGCCTAACGACATGGCAAAGCTTATTTAGATTGAGAGCAACACACTTTGATTGATGGTTGTTTTGCACAGTGTCGATATATCATCAAATGATAAGAGGTACTGAAGGTTTCTGAGGAACTTGATTAGAAGCAAACGAGCTGCAATCTGAATATGTCCTCTACCTCTGAGTGATATGATTTTTTGTTTCTTTCGTGTGCCATCGGCTGGGTTTCTGACACTTGCAGTCAGCGCGGTGAGGAGTCTCCAAAACAAACTGAGATTTTCATTTTCATCTTACACATTTCTATTACAGTTTTTTTTTATCCGAACAGTTAGTGTTCTCGCCTCGCAAGCCATAGGACCCGGATTTGATTCCCGGTCGGGACAGATCAGATCGATTACGAAGGCAAGTTTCGTTATCCCCCACACACACACTTCTGTTTACCGAACAGTAAGTGGAAAGCCACTTGTGAGTCGATTGGCAGATCGGTTTTCTGGCTCTAATAATCCTCTCAATCAACGAAAATAATAATAATTTGGTCACTCAATCCACAACTGGTTGGGGGACACGGCTGTGCCCTATAAGCCGCCGTGAGTCACCCAGAAAATGCACGTTGCAGTGTATTATGTGAAGCAATTTGATGCGTCGGGAAGATGCGACGAGGAGCTATATCGAATGCAATGTTTGATATTATTATTTAAGATCTTTGTCAAAAGAACCAGAGTGGAGACAAGTAGAACTTTTATTTTGTACACAGAGAGTTGATCCGATGTGGAACGAACTGCGTGAAAGCGTCGTGGAAGCAGATTGTATAATAATATAATAATAATCGTTGTATTTCACATGTCCTGTTGACGTCTCAAAGCGGTTGACAGAATATACTGTGACATGAATTGATTACACTTGTGGGCGAAATGCGGCAGCCAATTGCGAACAGCAATCCCACAAACGATCGTGGATTGAAATAACTGATTTACTATTGTGTTTTTATATTTGTAGGAATTATTATAAAGCGTGTGGAGTAAATAAACTCGCCCAAGATTTCACACCGCCGGGAATCGAGCCCAGGTCTCTCGCTTGCAAAGCGTGTGCGCTAACAACTGAGCTCCAGGACTCCTCGATTTTATAGTAGTTTTCAGAAGGGAATTCGATAGGGACTTGAAAAGAACAGGTGTGCATTGCTCTGGTTTAAGTGCGGGAGAGTGGGACTGGTTGGGAACAGAGCGGAAGAGTGTAGATAGTTGGTTGGGGATGAGAACTGGTTCGGGTAAAAGCGAAGGTGTGTGTTCCAGTTGTGTTAAGAGCGGTGGAGTGGGACTATTTGGGGTAAAAGGTGAATGATTATATTCCTCAAATACATAACAGCCGTCAGGAGAGATGAAGTGAAGTGTACTCCTGTGCCTCACCTCCCTCCAGCATCAGGTGTTGCAAATCCGACCGAGAGGGAATGAGGAGTGAAACCAATGTCATGGGGTTCAGTGGGCAACACTTTATTCACATAAACACATGAACAAGAATGCAAATGCGTTCGTCAGTTGCAACACAACACTGAGGAACATCTCCGAGCCGTGAGCCCGCGTGAAAGAGGCAAAATAAATGCAGGTTAATCGTTGCAGAAAAGCAATTTTTTTTTAAGTGAATTTTCTTGAACCTTTAATGATTCGGGAAGCGGTGGTGTTGTACTGTGAACACAGGGAGTGATTGCAGTGCAGCACCGCCTCCTGCTGGACATGTGTTTGCACTGCAGCGTTACAGCCATTCCCATCGGCCCGGACTTGGCGGCAATTTCAAATCCCCCCATTCAGTGTGTGATCACTGTCAGTGGTGCGGAGGCGGTGAAATGTGTGTGTGGCCGTGCACTGCGAAGAGAGAAGGTCGATGTGTAACCAACGACGTTCCAGAAAATGTATGTCAGTCTCAGGCCATGAAGGGGGGAGCGGCAGTGAGTGGAGTAAGGGCTCAACCACAACAACAACATCAACATTACATTGGTACGGGGTCGGGACCAGTCCCACCCGTGTCACTGCTCCCTGTAGTGTAGGTAAAGGGAACAGGACCCGGCGCGGAGGCCGCGGGGACAGGGTCGGGACTGGTTGTGTGTTGAGTGGATGTGAGCGGTTTGTGTGGCCGTGTCTCCGGGTGTTTAACGTGTGAACATGTGTGTGAGTGTGCGCTGCGCATCGGGGCACCGGCCATGATCGGCCGGTGTGCTGTGGCGGTGTGTGTGTGTGAGCCGGTGGCACATGTATGTAGTGAACATAGCGACGTGTTTAAAGGGAACGTCCACAACAAATGTGTGCACATCCTGTGTGTTGTTAAGCTGTCCAGACTCACATAATTAGTAATTACTTCACCTCTTTCCTGCTCATCCCCTCCACTTCGGGCATTTCGCAAAATGTGCATTCAACGACAGCAACAACTTGCACTTATATGGCGCCCTCCTCCCAGAGTGTTGTGGGACATTGCTGTGCGCAATTGGCTGCCGCGTTCGCCCACAAATATACAGTCACTTCACTTTCCAGCATGTTCTGTGAATCGCTTTAGGACGTCCTCCCGACGTGAAAAGCGCAACATCAGATGCAAGGATTATTATTATTATTATGATTATTATTATTATAAAGGTGTGTTTTAATGCTGAGCCCTCGTGGGGGCGGGGGTGGAGGGGGAGGAGCTCAGGTCAACATCACCCGGATCTTAGCATCTTTCTCCATCTTCAAAATGGAATCATCAGATCACTTTACGGGGGTAATAATCCCTTCAGAATAATAATAATAATAATAATAGGTCACCTCAACCCCCGGCTGTTTGTGGGGGCGTCGCTGGGCGCCATCGGCTGTCGCGTTTCGCTCAGAAAACGCAACAACAATAACAAACATTTTCTAATGCGCCTGAGTTTCACATCAGGAGGACGTACCAAGGAACTGCACAGTCAGGGATTTGGCTCCGAGGGGTGGAGGCAGATAGAGAGGGACTGAGAGAGACAGACTGAGAGAGAGAGAGAGACCTAGAGAGTCGGGGATTTGGACCGAGCTGGGCGTTGGGATCATGATGGAGTGGAGGGTTGAGAGGTGGGGGTAGGAGGGTGACCAAAAGCACCGTCGCTCGAAGAGGAGTGTCTTCAGATGTACCTTGAAGGAGGTGAGGAGAGGACGATTGAGGCGGAGGCATCGTATGATGGAGTTCAAGACGTTGGGGCAGAGAAGTTGCAGGACCAACCGCCATTGATGGGGTGAGGCACGTGAAGCAGGCTGGAGCCTACTGAGGGGAGGGAGCTTACAGGTTGGTCGGGGGTTAGGAGGTCACAGAGGTAGGGGGGGAACAAGCCATGGAGGGCTTTGAAGGTGAGGACCAGGATATTGAACTGTTTCCTCTGTGTAATGGGAAGCCGGTGGAGTTGGGCGAGGATGCTGGTGATGGGTCAAGTTGGGGTATGTGTGCAAGAGTGGGAAATATGGGTAGGTAAGAGCTATGAGTGGGACTGGTTGGGGTGAGAGCAGGGGAGGGGAAATATTTGGGGTAACAGCAGGGGGACTACTTGGGGTAAGAAGGCGAAAGTGGAATGAGTTGGGTACTGTCCCGCACCAGGCTTCGCGACCACATCACTCCCACTCTCGCCCTCGCTCGCCCCCACCGGCTCCCCGTCCCCCATAGGATCGAATTCAAACCTCTCATCCTCACCTACAAGGCCATTCACGGCCTCGCTCCCTCCTACCTGTCCGACCTACTATCCCCTACTTAACTGCCCGTACCCTCCGTTACTTTGGCTCCGGTCTGCTCCACATCCCCCGCCCCAACCGCCTACATCG
>NW_024704928.1:57279-82378 GCF_018977255.1 Callorhinchus milii
GTCGGGTAATATGTCTAATACAACGGGACTACTCAAAACTCGTCTTCATGCGTGCAGTTACGGCATCCGCCCGTGTTGTTAGGGGATAGGAAGGGGCGGGGGTTGGTAGGGGCATAGGGGTGGTGCGGGGGGGTTGGTAGGGCGTTAGGAGTGGTGCGGGAGGGCTAATAGGGTGACAGGAGGGGCAGGTGGGGGTTGGTCTATTGGCAGGGGGTTAGGAGGGGACGTATGGTTTGGTAGGGGGTTAGGAGGGGAGGAAGAGTTTCGTAATGGGTTAGGAGGGGCGGGGTGTTTGGTAGGCGTTAGGAGTGTGGGAGGTGGTTGTTACGTGTTTAGGAGGGGTGTGTGTTGGTAGTTGGTCAGGAGGGGGTGACGGGGAGTTGGTAGGTGGTTAGGAGGGGTGTCGGGGTTGTTAGGTGTTTTGGAGACGGCGGGAGCCTTGGTTGGGGTGTAGTAGGGGGCGGAGGGGTTGGTAGTGGTTTAGGAGGGGGTTGGGGGGTTGGTAGGGGTTTAGTAGGGGGTGGAGTTGGTTGGGGCTTAGGGGGGGTGACGGGATTTGGGAGGTGTTTAGGAGACGGCGGGGGGGGTGGTAGTTGTTTAGGAGCTTCGGGGGAGTTGGTTGGGGTTCAGAAGTGTCGGGAAATTTGATAGCGGTGAGGATGGGCGGGCATTTGGTAGGGGGTTAGGAGTGGGTGTTGTTAGGGGGTTAGGAGGGGTCGGGAGGTTGGTCGGGGATTAGGAGGGGGCGGTGGTGTTGGTAGGGTTAAGGAGGGGCGGGGGTGTTTGGTAGGGGATTAAGAGTTGGCGGGGGTTTGGAAGGCGGTTAGAGGGGGTGTTGTTAGGGGTTAGGAGGGGCGGGTGTGTTGGTAGGGGGTTAGGAGGGGGCGGGGGTGTTGTTAGGGGGTTAGTAGGGGGCGGGTGTGTTGTTACGGGGTTAGGAGGGGGCGGGGGTGTTGGTAGCGGGTTAGGAGGGAGCGGGGGTTTGGCAGTGGGTGAGGAGGGTGCGGGGGGTTGGCAGTGGGTGAGGAGGGAGCAGAGGTGATGGTAGGGGGTTAGGAGGGGGCGGGGGTGTTGGTAGGGGTTAGGAGTGGGCGGTGGTTTGGCAGTGGGTGAGGAGGGGGCGGGGTTTGGCAGTGGGTGAGGAGGGTGCGGGGGGTTGGCAGTGGGTGAGGAGGGGCAGAGGTGATGGTAGGGGTTAGGGGGGGCGGGGGTGTTGGTAGGGGTTAGGAGTGGGCGGTGGTTTGGCAGTGGGTGAGGAGGGGGCGGGGGTTGGCAGTGGGTGAGGGGGGGCGGGGGTTGGCAGTGGGTGAGGAGGGGGCGGGGGTTTGGTATGAGTTTAGGAGGGGGCGGGGGGTTGGTATGAGTTTAGGAGGTGGGCTCTGGTAGAAGGACATTTGGAGACGGGGTATAACGAGCGCAGCTCTCGGGAGAGCAAAACAAGAGCAGTGCGACTCCAAGAGGGAGACAGTGAGTCCCGGATCAGAGATCAGAGGGTCACCATAAGTGTGTGAGTCTATCACTGAGCTTCTGGGGCTCCAGAGAGGAAAGAACAAGAACGGCTGCGGCTGATTCCTTTACACCGGTAGTGTGAGTATTTCTTAACTGCTGTAACCCGTGTGTTTTTAGTATAATATCGTCAGTATAATCGTTATACTTTGATATAATCATCGGATTCTACTATTGCTTATTGGACCATTTACCTTTCTCTGTGTTGTGTGATTGATGTTAACTGTTGGGGATCGAAATAAAGCGTTCAAAGGTGTGTTACGCCATATTTGGTTACTGTCGAGTATTTTGTTCGAACTCGGGGTCCATTTTTCCCAACAGTAGTGACTTTGCAGTGAATACTGTGCAGTCACTCTACAGTGAATTCTGTGTAGTCACTTTACAGTGAGTCCTGTGCAGTCACTTTACAGTGAATCCGGTGTTTTCACTTTACAGTGAATCCTGTTCAGTCACTTTACAGTGAATCCTGTGCAGTCACTTTACAGTGAATCCCGTGCAGTTACTTTACAGAGAATCCTGTGCAGTCACTTTACAGGGAATCCTGAATAGTCACTTTACAGTGTCGTCACTTCACAGTGAATCCCATGCAGTCACTTTACACGAATCCCGTGCAGTCACTTCAAAGGGAATCCCGTGCAGCCACTTTACAGTGAATCCTGTGTAGTCACTTTACAGTGAATCCTGTGTAGTAACTTTATATTGAATCATGGACAGTCACTCTAAACTTTACAGTGAATCCTGTGTAGTCACATTACAGTTTATTCTACTTATATTACACTTCCTCGCAGCTGGACAGGGTTTAAGAAACAACCCGACCGGGTACGATAGGCGACTCTCCGCGCTTTCCGAGCCTCCCCAGGTGAAGGGTATCCGGGCTGAACCCCTCGGGCAGGTTCCTTATCAACAAAAATTCTTGCCAAACGCCACCCAACAGTCCAGGCTAAACCAGAGATGCAGTGACAGCCGAGGATTACTGGGGTCAGCTTTTCCCAATGGCAGTGACAGCCCTGGGAAGGCTGTGAGAAGCCCTCAGACCAGGCGTCAGGGTCGGAGGGGAGAGAGGAGGTTCGCTGTGTAGAAGGGCCAAAACCCGGGAATAATCCATGGACCGCCCTGAGCGGCCACAGCAGAGACAGGTCGACGGGACAGAGTCTGTCTGAGCCGTGTGACCCGCAGCAGCGATTTACCATCCAATCCAGAACAACAACCGCCCCACACAACAACCTCGGACCCCCCCACAAGAACTCCCACCCCCCTACCGCCTATTGACGGGTCCCGGCCTCCCCACTGAGATCCCCCAAACCATGGATACCATTTGAACCTGTATTGGGAGTAAGACCTTGTGTTAAACCTGTGGTGAATGGAGGAACATCACAACTGATGTGAATTGACCCCCAGGTCTGATGCTGCGATAATAAACTCTGACTCTCCGACTGGGAATCTGCGGCTACCAATGGATGTGTGGAATAGTGCGCGGGTTTGACTGGAAGCGCTGTTTTTCTGGTCCAATTGGCACAGGTTATACTGATCCTCCCGGAGGAATCAACACAACAACAACACGATTACATTTGTGTGGCGCCTTTCACATCGGGAGGACGTGCCAAGGCGCTGAAAGTGGGTTGTTTACCTTAGACGTACAAGAGCGCGGAAGCGAACAACACGATCCAGAAGAGAGGGATATTGGGGCAGAAACTCTGTTAAAATATCCGGTGAGAGTTCATTTTTCAAATCAATGGCTGTGGACAGGGGATCCCAGTGGAGGTGGAGAGATCGCATATCCAGCGCCAGTTGATCACTCTCATGCGGTATTTGCAATGAAAAAGGGTGAAATTTACCCTCCAGACAGTTCCCAGATAATACGGTGGGAAAAATCTTTGCCTCAGTGGTGGCTCTGCACAAGTGTGATTGTGGAAAATTAACTGCTATTGAGACCATTAACGGACAAACCCTGCAAACTATATCCTATACAGGAATAGCCTCCCATACACTGCTGATATTATTAATTCATTAAAACAACAGAGTGTCATTCGAGAAGGTTCAACCACCACCAACTCGCCCATATGACCGGTACCAAAGTCGGATGGGAGTTGGAGATTAACAATTGATTACCGACAACTCAATAAAGTTACACCGTCCTGTTTCCCAGTGGTCAGTGATTCCCCGACACCATTGACTCCTCTACCAAGACACTGTATTTTTTCAACGTTAGCGGCTTCTGGAGTGTCCTCATCAGAGATGAGGAACAGTTTAAATTCGCATTCACATTAGATAACCAGCAACACACCTGGATGTGCAGACCCCAAGGCTTCCACACAACTTGACTATCTTTCACAAACGAGTGGCTGCTATTATAAAGGGCGTGAATTCTGAGTGTGTGTTTCAGTGTGTGGGTAACATTTTAATTCCAACCGCTGACTACGACACTCACATTCAGACATTGACCGACATACTGAACCGACTGACTGCAGCAGCACTGAAAATTAACACCATGAAGGCTCAGCTGCTGCAAATGACTGGAACTTTTCTCGGAGTACGACTGCCTCCCAGTGCGATGGATGATAAACAGATCGAAATATTATCCCGTGTGCCGCTTCCTAAAACAAAACCATCACTGCCATCATTCCTGGGTCTGGTGGGATATCAAAGGTGGTTCACTCCTCCCTTTGCTGAGCTGCCAAACCGCCGAAGGAATTGCTGAAAGGAAGAGACTCCGAGCCGGAGCTTTGGGCTGATGCTCACACTGCGGCTGTGGCGGCTCTAACACAAGGAGTCACACAACCCACAGCTCTGGTCTCTCCGGTTCCGCGGGAGCCTTTTCACCGGGAGGTCACTGCGACCGACCAGAGCTTAACGGCAGTGCTGTGCCCGGACCGCGGCAAACTGACTGCGATTGCACTCGCCTCCCGCATCCTGACGGGGGTTGAGAACCACTCTGAGGTGTGTGAGCGACACCGACTGCCACATCCTGAGCCATCGCACAGTTTACCTTTGTGACCGGTGTCCAGAAGCTGGAGATACATTCACCGCAAACCCCGGAGATACCTCGGTGTCCTCTCAACCACTGAACCGATGGGCCTCGGTCCTGGGACAGTGGGACATCGAGAGTACCTCACAACCAACAACACTTCTCCCTCATCTGCTGCTGTACAACGGAGACCCACTCGAGTGTCCGGTCCCACGCACCACGTTTCAACATATATCCTACACCTCTTCCAGAGGGACAGCGCGTGTATATCGATGGATGTTCCTTCCACGAAAAAGGACATCAGACAGTCATCCTTCCACCAAACTGATAAATCATGTACCAATGTCGGCCGCACTCATCACAGTGTGAGGAACCAGCGGCCTTCCAGGAGGATTTGAATCAAACAGCAGAGAAATCCACAAACATTTGTTCCGACAGCGCCTTTGTGGACAACACTGTGACTCCGTTACCCCCTTATGGGTCGAATTCCTTTCGGACGACTGATGATAACCCACTTGTACAGCAGCCACTGGTCCAAATCATTTGGGAAACAATCTCTGCTCGAAAGACTCCTTTGTACCTGAGAAAAGCTGAAGGACACTCAAAGATATCGGATGCAGACAAAGCTCCAAAGTGTGCGGTCAGATTTACTGCAATGTGAAGACCATTCCCTTCTTCGGCCTCCAGGTCGCATCGGTGGAAAAATGCTCTTTTCTGCTTTGGACATTCGAGCTTTAAAGTCAACAAAACCAACCGCACGTCGATGTATTACAATGGCACAAAGAAGGCAAACCCTCTCCGACTCCGGCTGACATTTTGACCGCGCCTTCCGTCACCTCTCCAGCCTCCCCCCCACCCCCCCACTCCCTCCCCCTGGCTTGGTCCCGGGATCCGAAACAGTAAGGCGCTCTGAGACGCCGTCCGGTGTGGAGGGCGCTATAGAAGTCCAAGTTGTTGTTGTTGTTGACTGTCACTGGGCCCCTTTGACCATGACAAGCCCGGCAAGTAAAGACTGTACTTATGAACCAATTTTAATGTATTTGCCCCCAGACAAAATCCCAGTTGTGTGCACCCCCCCAATCCTGCAAGAGGAAGAATTCACAATATTTTACATGCACCCTACATCTGGTCACTATTACATAACCGCTGGGCCACAGTTAATGTTACGTGGTATGCGTTGGCCGAATGTGGTCGTGGATATTGCGCAGTGCGCACACCGGTGTGTGGTATCTTTGCAGCATATTCCCCCTCTCCTTGAGGACAGCGAGTGCTTCTTAAATCGCCACCACCACCCCAGGGTCCGTGGACCCATGTGCAGAGTGATTTGAGTGGGACAATCACAATCACGAAAGGAGGTTTTAAGCACTGTCTTGTAATATTTGGCACATTTACACAATGGATTGAGGCTTTTCCCACAAAAAGTAACACTGCACTAACAGCAGCCTCTTGCGCGAAGCGATCTGCTGGTGGGCAATACAAGTGGAACTCAGATCAAGTGTTGCACTTCACAGGTAAAACCTTCTCGTAAATGCAAACCATGGCTGAGAATCAAACAGAAATTGCACATCTCACACCACCCTCAGTCTTCAGGACTGGCGGAGAAGGGAAGTCTTGATCAGATCCTGAACGCTTTGATTAAGAAATGCTGCGCATTTTTCCCCGCCCCATGACAGCAGTGCTAATGGGGGTCCACTGTCTCCCTATCAACAACGGGTTCGTTTCAATGTTCTCAAATCCCTTCGTGTCCTGACACCGCTCTGCCTTCCCGACCGCTTATGCCTCAACCCGCAAAACGCTGCCTCCACTTGATGGGCTCCAACAGAAGTCTGGATGATCTGCAGCCTGTGGGGAGAGGACCTGGGGAGGCCGACAAGCAGAGGATTTGTATATGCAAACCTGTACATACGCACACACACAGACACACATGTAGATATATATATATATATATACCACCTGTTCGATGTTTGCGCTCTGTGTAAAATGAATCTGTGACAGAAATAACAAACATGGAGCAGAAAGGATGGGAAGGAAGCAGACGTGGGCACACACGGTGGTTGTGTTTAAGGCAACTAATGGACCAAGAATGATTGGGCGTTGGGGATCGAGGGAGGGACTCCCTGTTGTTCGGGGCATCTGAGCTGACAGATTAGATTTGTGTCTCCGACTTCAATATCCTCGTTTTGCATTCAAATCCATTCACTCCCCGACCCCTCCCTCCCTCCCTCCCCGAACCCCTCATTCCCTATTCCACGCCCCAAGACGCCTTCGCTCGACTGACACTCGCCCCCTCTGCCCCTCCATCTGAAGTGGTACTCTCAGTCCTTTTTCACTGCGCCCCTAAACTCTGGAAAACCTTTTCCTCAATCTCTCCGCCTTTGGCCCCTCTCTCCCCGATTTGGATCCCCGTCTGAAAACTTTCGCCTTCGACCGTGCGGCCCCCTCCAGCCCACACCCCGGCTCAGAGTCGGCCTCCGCCATGTCAGGCGCTGTGAGACGCTACTCTGGGAGGAGGGCGCCATATAAGTGCAAGTTGTTGCTGTCGTTGAATGGACATTTGACGAGATGCCCGAAGTGGAGGGGATGAGCAGGAAAGAGTTGAAGTAGTTACTCATTATGGGGAGTCTGGACAGGTTAACCACACACAGGATGTGCGCACATTTTTTGTGGACGTTCTCTTTAAACACGTCGCTATGTACACTACATACATGTGCCACCGACTCACACACACACACACACAGCGCCACAGCACACCGGCCGATCATGGCCGGTGCCCCGATGCGCACCCGCGCACACACACATGTTCACGCGTTAAAACACCCGGAGACACGGCCACACACACCGATCACATCCACTCAACACACAACCAGTACCGACATTTATCTACACTACAGGGAGCAGTGACACGGGTGGGACTGGTCCCGACTCCGTACCAATGTAATGTTGATGTTGTTGTTGTTGTTGAGCCTTTACTCCACTCTCTGCCGCTCCCCCCTTCATGGCCTGAGACTGACATACATTTTCTGGACTGTCGTTGGGTTACACATCGACCTTCTCTCTGCGCAGTACACGGCCACACACACATTTCACCGCCTCCGCACCACTGACAGTGATCACACACTGAATGGGGGGATTTGAAATTGCCGCCAAGTCCGGGCCGATGGGAATGGCTGTAACGCTGCAGTGCAAACACATGTCCAGCAGGAGGCGGTGCTGCACTGCAATCACTCCCTGTGTTCACAGTGCAACACCACCGCTTCCCCAATCATTAAAGGTTCAAGAAAATTCACTTATAAAAAAAATTGCTTTTCTGCAACGATTAACCTGCATTTATTTTGCCTCTTTCACGCGGCCTCACGGCTCGGAGATGTTCCTCAGTGTTGTGTTGCAACTGACGAACGCATTTGCATTCTTGTTCATGGGTTTATGTGAATAAAGTGTTTCCCACTGAACCCCATGACATTGGTTTCACTCCTCATTCCCTCTCGGTCGGATTTGCAACACCTGATGCTGGAGGGAGGTGAGGCACAGGAGTACACTTCACTTCATCTCTCCTGACGGCTGTTATGTATTTGAGGAATATAATCATTCACCTTTTACCCCAAATAGTCCCACTCCACCGCTCTTAACACAACTAGAACACACACCTTCGCTTTTACCCGAACCAGTTCTCACCCACACCCAACTATCTACACTCTTCCGCTCTGTTCCCAACGAGTCCCACTCTCCCGCACTTAAACCAGAGCAATGCACACCTGTTCTTTTCAAGTCCCTATCGAATTCCCTTCTGAAAACTACTATAAAATCGAGGAGTCCTGGAGCTCAGTTGTTGGCGCACACGCTTTGCAAGCGAGAGACCTGGGCTCGGTTCCCGGCGGTGTGAAATCTTGGGCGAGTTTATTTACTCCACACGCTTTATAATAATTCCTCCAAATATAAAAACACAATAATAAATCAGTCATTTCAATCCACGGCCGTTTGCGGGATTGCTGTTCGCAATCGGCTGCCGCATTTCGCCCACAAGTGTAATCAATTCATGTTACAGTATATTCTGTCAACGCTTTGAGACGTCAAACATGAAGCCATGTCAAATGCAACGATTATTATTATATTATTATACAATCTGCTTCCACGACGCTTTCACGCAGTTCGTTCCACATCGGATCAACTCTCTGTGTACAAAATAAAAGTTCTACTTGTCTCCACTCCGGTTCTTTTGACGAAGACCTTAAATAATAATAACAAACATTGCATTCGATATAGCGCCTCGTCACATCTTCCCGACGCATCAAAGTGCTTCACAGAATACACTGCAAAGTGCATTTTCTGGGTGAATCGCGGCAGCTTATAGGGCACAGCAGTGTCCCCCAACCAGTTGTGGATTGAGTGACCAAATTATTATTATTTTCGTTCATTGAGGGATTATTAGAGCCAGAAAACTGATCTGCCAATCGACTCACAAGTGGCTTTCCACTTACTGCTCAGTAAACAGAAGTGTGTGTGTGTGGGATAACGAAACTTGTCTTCGTAATCGATCTGATCTGTCCCGACCGGGAATCAAACCCGGGCCTATGGCTTGCGAGGCGAGAACAATAATTGTTCAGGTATAAAGCTATACAATAGAAGTTTTTAAGATGGAAATGAAAATCTCAGTTTGTTTTGGAGACTCTTCACCGCTCTGACTGCAAGTGTCAGAAACCCAACCGATGGCCCACGAAAGAAACAAAAAAATCATATCACGCAGAGGCAGAGGACATATTCAGATTGCAGCTCGTTTGCTTCTGATCAAGTTCCTCAGAAACCTTCAGTACCTCTTATCATTTGATTATATATCGACACTGTGCAAAACAACCATCAATCAAAGTGTGTTGCTCTCAATCTCAATAAGCCTCGCCATGTCCTTAGGCTCTAACCAGTATGTTAGAGGTTTGCTCACTTTGTACCATATAATGTAACAACAATTATTGCATTTCATGTAGCGAATTGTCACGTATTCGAGACGTCCCAAAGCGCTTCACAGAATATACTGTAAAGAGCAGTGACTGTGTACTTTTTGGGAAAGGCACGACAGCCAATTGCACATATCAGTGTCCCACAATCAGTCGTGGATTGAGTGATCAAATACACATTATTTAATTTTTTTTGACGAATTATTATTCCTGCAGGTCTGGTCCAGCAATCGACCAACAAGTGGGTTCTTACTGACTGCTAAACAGAGGCGTGAGTGTGTTTGTGTTTATGCAGTAAGGAAACTTGCCTAAGATTTCGCTATGAGCCGTCCGGGAATCAAAACTGTGTCCACTCGCTTGTGAGGCTAATGCTCCAACCACTGAGCTACACGGCTCCACAGCAGTAGTACAGTATATTATTATTTTTATTATTTCAAACAAAAATTAAAACCTCGTCTCCTTTAGCAGATCCTTAAGCGCGGTGATGGGTTTCTGTCTGTGTCAGAGATGCTGCTGAAAAAATATATAATTTGATGCAACACGGAGGCGACTTTGTCAGAATGGCAAATTTTGTTACACGCTACAATTTCCACAGAAACGTGTAATATCTGGTGTAATGTCTTTCCATTGACTCATTATGTAAAACAACCTTTAGTCAAGATGTTACTTAAAACAAATTACAAATGCACACTTTCTCTTGGATCCTGGACAATAATCCCACAAAATAAGAATTGTTTTCTCAGCTCATTTTATAGCAGTTTCACTGAATCGTAGAATCCTACAACACAGAAGGAGGTCACTCGGTCCAGTCGTGTCGGTGTCAGTTCTTAGACAGTGCTGCCATTACGTCTCTACTCCCCCACTCTTACCCCAAATAGGCCTAGAAACCAAGTCTTACCTACAACTCTTCCCCACTACCTCACTCTTACCCCAATAGAATTCCCGCTTTTATCCCAAATTTTTACGCTCCTTTGCTTTTAGCCCAATTGGTCTCTCTCGCACCGCTCTTAACCACAACAATCCCCAACTTCCCCAATCATACACCAACATGTTCCCTCTCCCGCTTTCTTACTCCAAATAACCCCATTGCCCCATTTATAGCTCAACTGATCTAACAATCTCTCTCTCGCCCACAAATTGCCCCATTTCCAGAAGACGAGTGTTTGAAATCTAAATCTCAGTTTGCGGTGTAGACTCTGAAGTGATTGGGTGGGTTTACCCACTGTGTCTGAAACCTGGATCAGAAAAAAAATTGACAAGACTTTCAGAAGTTTTTTCTCAGAGCGCCAACATTTGTTTTATTATTCGGTTGATTCAGAAGCGTTTGATCACTTGTATCATTAGTTCACGTTCACATACGATGCCAAACCCAATGAAGATTGGTTGCGGGTTTCCATGGTCCCTGTCCCACACTCCCTCAAAATATGAATTGGTCGCGTATTCTGACTAACTCCCCTCCGTGTGTCTTTCATAGAGTCATACAATCTTACAGCACAGAACGAGGCCATTCGGCCCATTTCTCATGTACCCGCTCTTTCACAGAGCAATGAACCGGTCCCACTGCACTCACACTTATCCCAAAATGACCCAATCCCCCGTTCCTTAACACAAATAGTCTCAATTTTCCGCTCTTACCCCCCACTGGTCTCACTCTCACGCTTTTACTCCACAGTTGTGCATATTCGACCTATTCAAGTCCCCGTCGAATTCCCTTTTAAAAGCTACTGTCAAATCCGCTTCCACTCGCCGTTCAGGCGGTGTGTTCCAGATCATATAAAATCTCTGGGTTCAACAAAATTCCCGTCATCTGCCCTCTATTTCTTTTGCAAACTATACGAATTAATAATAATAATAATAATAATAATGCTTGCGTTTGATATAGCGCCTTATCAGGTCTTCGAGACGTATAAAGACACTTCACTGACGAAATATTAAAGTGAATTTTCTGGGTGAATCGCGGCAACTGATTGCGGGAAACCCATCCACCAATTGTCGTACGAGGGGTTACCTACTAACAGCTCAGCAAACAGAAGTGAGTTGAGGAGTAAGGAAACTTGTCTAAGGAATCAACTTGACCTTTCCCGACCGGGAAAACAAACCTAAGTCCTGTCGATTGCGGGGCGAGTAATCCTAAGTTTTTTCCAATTAAAATCTCAGTTTGTTTTGCAGAGTCTTAACAATGGTGAATTGTTTCCGCATATGTCAAACACTCGGCGGAACCCACACAAAATTAATTAAAAAACGACATCGCAACAACAACACAAACACAAGATTACATTTACAGAGCGCCTTTCCCGTCGGGAGAACGTCCCGAGGCGCTGGACAGTGGGATCGGGACCCGAGCATTGGGGGCAATGGTGAGGGTGAGGGGAGGAAATGGAGGGAGCGAGGAGGGGGTAGAGAGTTGAGAGGGAGAGGGAGAGGGAGGGAGAGGACGTAGAGGGAGAGGGCATTGTCAGAATGCCGCTGGTTTTTCTTCCGATCAATTTCCTCAGAAATCTTAAATACCTGTTATAATTTGATTCTATTGACACACTGTGGAAAACAACCATCAATCACTGTGTGTTGCTGCCAATGCAAATAAGTGTTGCCATGTCCTCAGGTTCTAACCGGTATGTTACAGGACTCCTCACTCTGTACTACATAATATAATAACAATTCTTGCATTTCATGCAGCGAATTGTCACGTCTTCTAGACGTCTCAAAGCGCTTCACGGAATATAATGTAAAGTTCAGTGACTATATATTTTTGGGGGAGGCACGTCAGCCAATTGCACACATCAGTGTCACACAACGAGTCGTGGATTCATTGACGAAATTCATGTCAGTAAATTTTTTGAGGGATAATTATTGCTGCAAATGCTATCCACCAACTGGTTAACAAGTGGGTTCCTACTTATTGCTAAAGAGGGTCTTGTGAGTTTGTGTGTGTTTCCGCAGTAAGGTTTAGCTCTGACCGGTCAGGGAATCGAATCCACGACCTCTCGCTTGTGAGGTGAATGCTCTAACCAATGACCTGCACATTTCTACAGTAATTGTATTTCTAATTAAAATTTACATCTCTTCTACTTTTAGAGATCCTTAAGCACGGTGATGGGTTTCTTCATGTGACAGAATTCCTGCTGAAATAAAATATATAATTTGATACACACGGAGTGGAGTTAGTCAGAATGGCGAATTCTGTTATATTGTACAATTTACAGAAATATGTAATATCTGGTACAAAGTGTTTCGATTGTCTCATTATGTAAAACAACATTTCTCTTGGGTCCTGGCCAGAAATCCCACAAAACTAGAATTATTTTCTTAGCTCATTTTTTTGCTGTTTCACAAAATCATAGAATCTTGCAACACAGAAAGAGGCCAGTCGGACACATTGTGTCTGTGCCAGCTCTTAGAAAGTGCTACCAATTAGTTTCTACTCCCCCACTCTTGCCCGGAATAGGCCTAGAAATCAAGTCTGACATGCAAGTGTTCCCCACTAACTCACACTTTCCACAAATAGTGCCACTACCTCACTCTTACCACTACTACCCCCCCCCCACCCCCAGTTTCACGCTCTTATCACAGCTATTCCCCCTTCTCCACTCTTATCCCAACTAGACTCCCCGCTGTGACCCCAACTCTTTCCACTCCCCTGCTTTTACCCCAAATTGTTCTCTTTCGCACCTCTCTTAACTACAAGAATTCCCATCTTCCCCAATCTTACACCAACACTCAATCATTCTTACTCCAAATAATCCCATTTCACCATTCATAGCCACAGAAAATCCCACAGCCCCCACTCCCACAACAATAGTGTTTAAAATTGAAATGTCACCTTGCTTTGGAGACTCTTAAGCACGGGGATGGGTTTACATAAGTGTCAGACACCTGGATGGCAAAGTAGAAATTGACACGACTCGCAGAAGATTTTGTCAGAATGCCAACATTTGTTTTATCATTTCATTTAATGAGGAACTTTTGCTCACTGTTATAACTAGCTTACATTCACACATAACGCCAAACAACCATCAGACGAGATGCATTGCCGTTTTCCATGGCTCCTGTCCAACAAACCCTCAAACATGAAGTGTTCACTCATTTTTTGGCCGATTGATACAATCTTGCAGCACAGAAGGAGGCCATTCGGCCGATCGTGCTTGTGCCAGCGCTCTTCGACAGAGCAACCAACTAATCCCAATGATATCACACTTCAACCATTTCGTCTCATTCCCCCTATCTTACTCCAACTAGTCTCACTTTACCGCTCTTACTCCAACTCGTCTAACACCACCGCTGTTACACCATGTTTGTGCATGTTTGACATATTAAAGTCCCTGTCGAATTGCCTATTTAAAGCGACTATGAAATCTGCTTCCACCAGCCTTTCATTTGGTGTGTTCCGCATCATATAAAGTGTCTCGGTAAAAAAAAATCTTCATCTCCCCTCTGTTTCTTTTGCCAATTATCCGAAATTTTAACAGTAATAATCGTTGGCTTTGGTATGGCGCCTTTTCACATCTTCGAGACGGATCAATGCACTTCACTGAATGTGCATTAAAGTGCATTTTCTGGGTTAATCGCGGCAGCTATTTGCCCACAGCAGTGTCCCACAGTTGTGGATTCAGTGACGAAATTATTATTAATTCAGTTATTTGAACGTGTTTTTAACTCCGGTAAACCGATCCAACAATTGTCATACGAGCGGGTTCTTGCGAACTGCTCGGTAAACAGAAATGGTTTGGGGGAAGTAAGAAACTTTGCCTCAAGTTTCGCCTTTTCCAGAAATCGAAGCCACGGTCTCTCGCTTGCGAGGCGAGTCTATCAGCCATTGACGACTCCACAATATAAATATTTCAAATTAAGTTTAAAATCTGATCTTCGGTTGGGCTCTCTTAGCAATGTTGATGGATTGCTGCAATATCAGACATCTGACTGACCAAAATGTAATTAACATTTGCTATGGCACGGAGAGAACTTTGTCAGAAAGCCAAATTTCGTAACATTCTACAATTTCTTCAGAAAACTTTAATACCTGTTATAAGGTTTCTACATTGACTCATTGTGTAAAACAACTTTGAAATAAGATGAGCTGCTGTTCACTTGGGTCATGGACAGCAATCCCACAAATAAGGATCAGTCCCTCGTTTTATACCTGTTTCACAGAAACATGTAATCCTACAACACCGAAAGGGGCTATTCGGACGACGCTGTGCGCAATCCTGTGAAGCGGTTTGAGACTTCTTGAGGAAGGGATAAGGCGCTATGTCAAATGCAATTATTATTATTAATAAAATAATAATAAATGACTTATTACGCTTATTATTGTTATATAAATAATATATTTATACAACAACTTGCATTTTCTTTAATTGATAGGATAATTACAGCCAGAAAACTGACCGGCTAATCGACACACAAGCGGGTTTCTACTTACTCCTCGGTACACAGAGGTTTGTGTGTGGAGGGAGGAAACTTGCTTCGGGAATCGATCTGACCTGCCCCGAAAGCGAAACAAACCCACGTCCATCAACAACAACAAGATTACATTTGCATAGCGCCTTTCACGTCGGGAGGAAGTCCCAAGGCGCTGGACAGAGTGTAGCATTTCAGACCCGAGCTGTGTTCGGTAGAGGAAAGGAGGGGGTGGGGTGTGTGGGGTGGGGAGTTGATGCTCAAGGGCTGAAGCCGATGGCGTGGTCGAAGAGCAGATTCTTGAGACCGGACCTGAAGGAATTTTGCAGAATTTTAAGCAGGGGATGTGTTTCTTCATATATCTGACACTCGGCTGAACGCGCACAAAAATAATTTTAGAATGATACCGTGCGGAGAGAGAGGAATTTGTCAGAATGCCAAGTATTGTGCTTCTGATGAATTTCCTCAGAAACCTTGAATAGTGGTTAAAACCTGTTTATATCAACAAATTGTGCAAAACAACCATCAATCAAGGTGTGTTGCTGTCAATCCTGATAAGCCTTGCCATGTCCTCTGGCTCCAACCAGTATGTTTTAGGCATCCAGACTCTGTATTATATAATATAATGACAATTCTTGCATTTGATAAAGCGCCTTATCGCGTCTTCGAGACATCGCAACACTCTTCACAGAATATACTCTAAAGTCCAGTGCCAGTACAATATATGGATAATGATAATGATAATAATAATCCTTGCGTTTGATATAGCGCTTTTCACGTTTTCTGGACGTCCCAAGGCGCTTCAAGAATATACTGTAAAGTGAATTGACTGCATATTTTGTGAATGTGACAGATCAGCCAATTGCAAACATCAGTGTCCCTCAATCATCCATGGATTGTTTCTCGAATTTATACAAGTAATTTTGTTGGAGGGATCATTATTCCTGGAAAAGTGATACAGCAATCTACTTAGAAATGGGTTCATACTTATTACTAAATAGAGGCTTGAGCGTGTGTGTATGTTTGTTTCTACGATAAGCAAACTTGCCTAATGTTTCGCTCTGACCCGTTGGAATGGAAACCAGGTCCACTCGCTTCTGTGGCGACATCAATAATTACAGAGCTACACCACTCCACAATAGAAATATTACAAATTAAAATTGAAATCTCATCTTATTTTGGAGATCCTTAAGCACGTTAATGGTTTCTGCATGTGTCAGAGATGTTGCTGAATTAATTTGACATGACACGGCGGGGACGTTGTCAGAATGCCAACCCTTGTTATATTGCACAATTTCCTCAGTAAACTTTAACAGGTACAAGGTGATTACATATTAAATCATGATGGCAAACAGCTTTTAATCAAGATGTGATGCTGTTTTCCCTCTATCCTAGCCAAGTCACACAAAACAAGAATTAGTCACTCATTTTATAGTTTTTTTAAAGAATGATAGATTTTTTCAACCCAGAAGGAGACCATTCAGACCCATCGTGACGGTGTCAGCTCTTAGATGCTGCGACCAACTATTCCCCAGTCCCCCGCTCTTACAAAAATAGGACTACAAAACACGACTTACCTACAACCGTGTGCCACACTAACTGACGCTTGCCACAAATAAGCCCACTACCTCAATTTTACCAAATGTTCCCACTCTATGAACTTACCCCAACGAGCCGTCCCCCTTCCCTCTGTCACACCATCTCGTCCCACAACCCCGCTCTTAACGCAGCTAAACTCCTCGCTTTTACACCCAACTGTTTCCACGCCCCTGCTTTTAGCCCGTCTGGTCTATCTCGCAATGCTCTTACATACAGCAATTCCCAAACTCAATCTTACACCAACATGTCCCACTCCTGTATTTTAATATTCATAATAATCCTTGCATTTGATATAGTACTTTTCACGTTGGGAGGACGTCCCAAAGCGCTTCACAGAACACACTGTAAAGTGAATTGACTGTATATTTGTGGGCGAACGCGGCAGCCAATTGCGCACAGCAATGTCCCACAAACAGTCGTAGATTGAAAATGACCAATTTAGTATTGTTTTTGGTTTTGAGGGATTATTATTAGACGTGTGGAGTAAGGAAACTTGCCCAAGGTTACGCCCTCTGCCTGGAATTGAACTTAGGTCTCTCGCTTGCAAAGCGAGTGCTCTAACCATTGAACTACAGGACTCCACAACCCGAACCCGAACAATCCCATTCATAGCGCAAGAAATCCCGCCGCCACGCTATTAAACCAAAATGTCCCAATCCCATATTCTTACATCAATTAATCCCACTTCCTCGCTCTTACCCCAACTGGCAATGTGGATCAAATGAAGATATAAATTTAAAATAAATCCAGAAGTAGAATGTAGATGAATAATAAGAGGAAAGTTTGCGACATTTAAGGGTTAATAAACCCTCCAAAACCAAAAACAATAATAAATTGGTCATTTTCAATCTACGACTGTTTGTGGGACATTGCTGTGCGCAATTGGCTGCCGCGTTCGCCCACAAATGTACATTCAATTCGCTTTGCAGTGTCTTCTGTGAAGCGCTTTGGGACGTCCTCTCGACGTGAAAAGCGCTGTATCAAATGCAAGGATTATTATTATTAATATTATAGCCCCACTCCCACAATATTAAAGTATATTTTCTGAGTGAATGCGCGCATCTAATTGCGCACAGCAGTGCCGCACAAACAGTCGTGGATTGATTGACCAAACTATAATTATTTTTTTTATTTGAAGGGATTTTTACAGCCGGAAAAACCATCTGCTATTCGACATTACAGTGGGTTTCTACTTACTTTTCGGTAAACAGAGGTGTGTGTGTGTTTTTGTGTGGAGTAAGAAAATTGTGTAAGAAATCGACTTGACATGTCCCGACCGCGAATCTAACCCAGGTCCCTGACAAGGTGCTAACATTGACTCATTACATGAAACAACTGTTAAATAACATGTGATGCTGTTTCCCTTGGGTCCTGGCCAGCAATCCCTCGAAATCAGAAGTAGTCGCTCATTTTACAGCTGTTTTACAGAATCATAGAAGCTTACAACACAGAAGGAGGCCATTCGGACCCATCGTGACGGTGAGAGCACTTCGACACTGCTACCAGCTATTCCCTACTGAACCTCTCGTCCCTATATAAGACTACAAACCAAGTCTTACCTGCAACTCTTCTCACTAACTCACACTTGACACAAATAGTCCCACTACCTAACTCTTACCACAACTGATTCCACTCCATTAACTTACCCAAACTCGCCCGTTCCCCAACCACTTGCACATTCTTACCCCAACTAGTCTTACTCCCCCACTATTAACCCATTAAGACTCACCTCTCTTGCCCCAACTATTTCCACTCCACTGCTTTTATCCCAACTGGTCTCTCACGCACCGCTCGTACCTACAACAATTAACAACGCACGGTCTTACACCAACATGTTCCGCTNCCCCCATTCTTACCCAAAATAATACCTTTCTCTTCATTTATAAACCAAGCAAACCCACAGCCCAGCTCTTACCCGAATTTGTCCCTGTCTCACATTCTTACCTCAAATAATCCTGCTCCCCCAATCGTATTACAACTAGTCCCACTCCAGCAACACAAGTGTTTAAAATTGAAATCTCAGCTAGCTTTGGAGACTCTTAGGTGCGGTGAAGGGTTCACATATGTGTTAGACACCTGGATAACAAAACAGCAAGACGTAACTTGCAGAAGACTTAGTCAGAATAGCAAAATTTTATTTTATTGTTCAATTTCCTCCGAAACCTTTAATAGCTGTAATAAACTGATTGTATCAACAAAATGTGCAACTTCAACCCTCAACTTAAGGTGTGTTGCGGTCAATCCACATAAGCCTTGCCATGTCCTTTGGCTCTAACCAGTATGTTACAGGTCTCCACACTTTGTATTGTATAATATAATAACAATTCTTGCAATTCATATAGCGAATTGTCACGTCTTCGAGACGTCTCGAAACGCTTCACAGAATACACTGTAAAGAGCAGTGACTGTATATTTTTGGGTGAGGTACGTCAGCCAATTGCACACATCAGTGTCCCACAATCAGTCGTGGATTGAGTGATCAAATACACATTATTAANTTTTTTGGACGGATTATTATTCCTGCATGTCTGATCCAGCAATCGACTAACAAGTGGTTTCCTACTTACTGCTAAATAGAGGCGTGAATGTGTATGTATTTATGCAGTAAGGAAACTTGCCTAAGGTTTCGCTGTGACCCGTCCGGAATCAAAACTATGTCCACTCGCTTGTGAGGCTAATGCTCTAACCACTGAGCTACACGAATCCACAGTAGTAGTATTTCAAACTAAAATTTAAACCTCGTCTCTTTTTGCCTATCCTTCAGTACGGCGATGGGTTTCTTCATGTGTCAGAGATCCTGCTGAAATATATATATAATTTGAAACAACACGGAGGGACCTCTGTCAGAATGGTAAATTTTGTTGCATTGTACAATTTCCACAGAAACATGTAGTACCTGGTAAAAGGTGTTTACAATGACTCATTATGCAAAACAAACTTTAATCAAGATGTGGTTCTGTTTATCTTGGATCCTAGCCAACAATCCCACAGTGTAAGAATTGCTCTCTTAGCTAATTTTGCAGCTGTTTCTCTGAATCATAGAATCTTACAACACAGAAGGAGACCATTCGGATCAATCGTGTCTGTGTCAAGTCTTAAACAGTGCTACCAATTACTCTCTGCTCCCCCACTCTTATCCAAAATAGGCCTAGAAACCAAGTCTTACCTACAAATGTTCCCAGCTAACATACTCTTGCCACATAAAGTTTCCCTATCTTTCTCTTAACCCAACTAGAATCCCTGCGGTTATCCCACATTTTTACACTCCCTTGTTTTACCCCAATTGGTCTCTCTCACACAGCTCTTAAATACAACAATTCCCAACTTTCCCAATGATACAAAAACATGTCCCACTCCCCATTTCTTACTCCAAATAAAACCATTACCCCAATCAGAGCCCAAATAATCCAACAGTCTCTCTCTTACATTCAAATAGCCCCATTCCCACAACACGGGTGTTTAAAACTGAAATCTCAGCTAGCTTTGGAGACACTTACGTGCGTTGATTGATTTACCCATGTATCTGGCACCTGGAAAACAAAATAAAATTGAAATGACTTGCAGAAAGTTTTGGCAGAATACCAACATTTCTTTTACTATTCAATTTACTCAGAAACGTATGATCACTTGTGTAACCAGTTTACATTCAAATATAATGCCAAACCCAATTTAGAGTGTTTGCGGTTTTCCACGGTCACTGGCCGACAATCAATCAAAATATGAATTGTTCGTTCATTTTATGGCTCTTTCATGGAATCATAGAATCCTGCAGCACAAAAAGAGGCCATTCGGTCCATTTCGCCTGTGCCAGCTCTTTGCCAGAACAACGAACTCGTCCCTCTGCACCGAAACGTTCCGCAAAGTGTCCCAATCCCCCGCTCTCAACCCAAATTATCTCAGTTACCCACTGTTACCCAAACTCGTCTCTTGCTCCATAATCGTGCACATTTGACCTTTTCAATTCCTTGTCGAATTCACTTTTGAATTTCACTGTCAAATCTGCATCCACAAGCGTTTCATATGGTGTGTTCCAGATCATATAAAATCACTGGTTTAAACACAATACTCCTCATCTGCCCTCTGTTTCTTTTGCTAATTATCCTAATTAATAATATCAATATTATTAATAATAATGCATGCATTTGATATAGCGCCTTATCAGGTCTTCGAGACGTATAAATGCACTTCACTGAAGAAATGTTAAAGTACATTTTCTGGGTGAATCGTGGCAGCTAATTGGGCACAACAGTGATACACGAACAGACGTGGATTGAGTGACCAAATGATTATTATTTTTGTTATGTGGAGGAATTATTACCTCCGGGAAACCGATCCACCAATTGTCATCCGCGGGGTTTCCTACTAACTGCTCGGTAAATTGAAGTGAGTTTGAGGAGTAAGAAAACTTGCCTAAGGAATCGACTTGACCTGTCCCGACTGGGAATCAAACCCAAGGCCTGTGGCTTGCGGGGCGAGTACTCTACCCGCGCAGCTAAGGAAGTGTTTACGATCAAAATCTCACCTTGTTTTGCAGAGTCTTAAGCTCGGTGATCTGTTTCTGCATATGTTGGAAACCCGGCTGAAGCCACACAAAATTAATAAAAAAATGATATCACGGAGAGGGAGGGGACATTGTCACTATGCCAGCCAGTTTAATTCTGATCAATTGCCTCAGAAATTTTTAATACCTTTTATAATTTGATTATATCGACACACTGTCCAAAACAGCATTCAATCAAGGTGTGTTGCTATCAATGCAAATAAGCCTTGCCATGTCCTCATCTAACAAGTATGTTACAGGACTCTTCACTCACTACAACATAATATAATAACAATTCTTGCATTTGACACAACGAATTGTCATGTCTTCGAGACGTCTCAAAGCGCATCACAGAATTTGCTGTAAAGTGCAGTGAATGTATGTTTTATAGGAGAGGCACGTCAGCCAATTGCAGACATCAGTGTCCCACAATAAGTCGAGGATTCATTGATCAAATTCACGTGAGTAAATTTTTTTGAGGAATTATCATTCCTGCAAATCAGATCCAGCAATCAACTAATATGTCGGTTCCTATTTACTGCTGAAGAGAGTCGTGTGAGTTTGTGTCTGTTTGTGCAGTAAGGTTTACCTCTTACCCGTCCTGGAATCGAATCCAGGACCACTCTCTTGTGAGGCGTGTGCTCTAATCACTGTCCTACACGTTTCTCTAGTTAAAGGATTTCTAATTAAAACTAACATCTCATCTATTTTTCGAGACCCTTAAGCACGGTGATGGGTTACTGCATGTGGCAGAGATCCGGCTGAATTTTTTTTTATAATTTGATGCGCACTGAGGGGACTTTGCCAGAATGGCAAATTTTGTTACATTTTACAATTTCTACAGAAACGTGTGATAGATCTCATTATGTAATGAGCGTTTCTCTTGGATCCTGGGCAGAAATCCCATAATAAACGAATTATTTTCTTTGCGCATTTTGTAGCTGTTTCACAGAATCACTCTTACCACGTCACTCTTATCAAAACTACCACCACCCCAACCACCCCTGCCTCCACTTTCACGCTCTTGTCACAGCTACCCCCCTTCCTCCACACTTATCCCAACTAGACTCTCCGCTGTTAACCCCACTATTTATACTTCCCTGCTTTTATCCCAATTGGTCTCTCTCGCGCCTCTCTTAACTATAAGAATTCCCAATTTCCCCAATCTTACAACAACATGTCCCACTCCGCAATTCTTTACTCCAATTATCCCCATTGCACCACACATATCCCAAAATGTCCCACAGCCCCTCCCTTACCACAACTAGTCCCACTGCCACAACACTAGTGTTTAAAATTGAAATGTCCACTTGCTTTGGAGACTCTTAAGCGCGAGGATGTGTTTACACATGTTTCAGACACCAGCAATGCAAAACAAACATTTGCATGACTCGCAGAAGACTTTGTCAGAATGCCAACATTTGTTTTGGTCATTCAATTTACTTAGGAACATTTTCTCACTGGTATAAGCAGTTTACATTCACACATAATGCCAAACAACCATCAGACAAGACTTTCCCATGGTGCCTATCCAACAATCCCTCAAACTATGAAGTGTTCACTCATTTTATGGCCGATTCATAGAATATTACAGGACAGAACGAGGCGATTCTGTCCATCGTGCTTGCGACAGTGCTCTTCAACAGAGCAACCAACCAGTCCCAATGCCCTCATAATGTGGAGTCCTGTAGCTCAGTGGTTAGAGCACTCACTTTGCAAGCGAGAGACCTGAGTTCAATTCCAGCCAGCGAGAAACCTTGGGCGAGTTCCTTACTCCACACACCTAATATTAATCCCTCCAAAACCAAAAACAATAATAAATGGGTCCTTTTCAATCTACGACTGTTTGTGGGACATTGCTGTGCGCAATTGGCTGCCGCGTTCGCCCACAAATATACAGTCAATTCACTTGACAGTGTGTTGTATGAAACGCTATGGCACGTCCTCCCGACTTGAAGAGCGCTATATGAAATACAAGGATTATTATTACTACATGGTTTCCTACATACTTCTAAACAGAGGGGTGAGTGTTTGTGTGTGTGTGGGTCTGTGTGTGTGCGCGTGTGTGTTTGCAGTAAGTCAGTTGTCCAACATTTCGCTCTGACCTTTTCGGGAGTCGAAACCAGGTCCACTTGCTTGTAATACGCGTGTTCTAACCACTGAGCTGCACGACTCCACAACCTGGGTTCAATTGCAGGAAGGGCGAAACAAGGGCCTAGATTCCTTACGACACACTCCTCATAATAATCTTTCCAAAAAAACACAATAATACATTGGTCAGTTTTAATCCACGACTGTTGATGGGACACTGCTCTCCGCAAACGGCTGCCGCGTTTCACCTGGAAATATAGGGACAATTCACTTTACAGCTTATTCTGTGAAGCGCGTTGAAACCTCTGGAAGACGCGAAAAGCGCTGCATCAAATGCAAGGATTTTCTTTTGGAGATCCTGAAGCATGGTGATGGGTTTCTGCGTGTGTCAGAGATCCTGTTGAAATAATAATTAAAATTGATATGTCACGCAGGGGAATTGTGGAGTCCTGTAGCTCAGTGGTTAGAGCAATCGCATTGCAAATGAGAGACCTGAATTCAATTCCAGGCAGGTCAGGGTGAAACCTTGGGCAAGTTTCCTTACTCCACACGCCTGATAATAATCCCTCCAAAAAAAAAAAAAAACAATAAATTGGTCATTTTCAATCTACGACTGTTTGTGGGACATTGCTGTGCGCAATTGGCTGCCGCGGTCGCCCACAAACATACAGTCAACTCACTTCACAGTATATTCTGTGAAGCGCTTTGCGACGTCATCCCGACGTGAATATCGCTATATCAAATGCAAGGATTATTGTTATTATTATTAAAACGGCCTTTAATCAAGATGTGATGCTATTTCCCTTGGGTTCTGGCCAACAATCCCACAAAATAAGAATTAGCCGTTTGTTTTATAGCTGTTTCACAGAATCATAGAATCTTACAACACAGAAGGAGGCCATTAGGACCCACCGTGTCTACGCCAGCTCTTCGACAGTGCTACCAACTATTCCCTACTCCACCTCTCTTACTCCAAATAGGCCAACCAGGTCTTACATACAACTGTTCCCACAAACAGACTCTTGCTACCAATAGTTCCAGCATCTCACTCTTACCACAACTTGTCCCAATTTATGAACTTACCCCAACGAGCCCTCCCAACCCACTTCCACTCTCTTACTCCGACTAGTCCCACTCCCCCACGCTTAGAGCAACTAGACTGTGAAGCTACTGTTACTCCAACTGTTTCCTATCCCCTGCTTTTAGACTAATTGTTCTCCCCAGCACATCTCTTACCTACAACAATTTCCATCTCCCCCAATTTTACACGAACATGTCCCACACCCCCATTCTTACCCAAAATAATGCCTGTCCCCTGTTCATAGCACAAGTATTTCCACAGCCCAGCTCTTTCTCCAGTATGTCCCAATCCCACATACTTACCTTAATTAATCCCACTCCACCGCTTTTACCCCAACTAGACGCATTCCCATAACATAAGTGTTTAAAATCAAAATATCATCTTACTTTGAGCAATCTTAAGTGCGGCGAAGTGTTTACACATATGTCAGGCACCTTGATAGCCGAGAAAAATTTTCATGACTAGCAGAATATTTTGCCAGAATTCCAATATTTATTTTATTGTTGAATTTACTCAGAAACGTTTGCTAACTGGTATAACCATGGGCTTGTGCCAGCTCTTTGGCAGAGCAACCAAGTGGTGCAACTGTGTACCAACTCGTCTCGTTCCTCCGCTCTTACCCCAACTTGTCCCAATCCCCCGCTCTTACCCCAAATATCCTGACTTACCCTGTCTTACCTCAACTAATCTCACATCCCCGCTCATAACCCATAGTCGTGCATATTTGACCATTTCAATTCCCTGTCTAATTCCCTTTTGAAAGCTCATATCAAATCTGATTACACCAGCCTTCCATATGATGAGTTCCAGATCATATGAAATCTCTCGGTAGAAAAATTAATCTCCCCTCTGTTTCTTTGGCCAATTATCCCAAGTAATAATAATAATAAGGCTTGGATTTGGTATAACGCCTTATCGCTTCTTCGAGACGTATCAACTCACTTCACTGAATATACATAAACGTTACTTTTCTG
>NW_024704928.1:82408-102091 GCF_018977255.1 Callorhinchus milii
TGAGGGTGCGTTCGCATTTAAATGCGAAAGTAGCAGATCGGGGATTTACGATACGAGCTCGAGTACATTTTGTAAGACAATTGTTGGATCGGTTTACCGGAGTTAAAAACACGTTCAAATAACTGAATTAATAATAATTTCGTCACTCAATAAACAACTGTGGGACACTGCTGTGGGCAAACAGCTGCCGCGATTTACCCAGAAAATGCACTTTAATGCATACTCAGTGAAGTGCATTGATCCGTCCCGAAGATGTGAAAAGGCACCATACCGAAGCCAACGATTATTACTGTTAAAATTTGGGATAAATGGCAAAAGAAACAGAGGTGAGATGAAGATTTTTTTTTACCGAGACACTTTATATGATGCGGAACACACCGTATGAAAGGCTGGTGGAAGCAGATTTCATAGTCGCTTTCAATAGGCAATTCGACAGGGACTTTAATATGTCAAACATGCACAAACATGGTGTAACAGCGGTGGTGTTAGAAGAGTTAGAGTAAGAACGGGAAAGTGAGACTAGTTGGAGTAAGATAGGGGGAATGAGACGAAATGGTTCAAGTGTGAGATCATTGGGATTAGTTGGTTGCTCTGTCGAAGAGCGCTGGCACAAGCACGATCGGCCGAATGGCCTCCTTCTGTGCTGCAAGATTGTATCAATCGGCCACAAAATGAGTGAACACTTCATGTTTGAGGGTTTGTTGGACAGGAGCCATGGAAAACGGCAATGCATCTCGTCTGATGGTTATTTGGCATTATGTGTGAATGTAAGCTAGTTATAACAGTGAGCAAATGTTCCCCATTAAATGAAATGATAAAACAAATGTTGGCATTCTGACAAAATCTTCTGCGAGTCGTGTCAATTTCTACTTTGCTATCCAGGTGTCTGACACTTGTGTAAACCCATCCCCGTGCTTAAGAGTCTCCAAAGCAAGGTGACATTTCAATTTTAAACACTATTGTTGTGGGAGTGGGACTAGTTGGGGTAAGAGAAGGGCTGTGGGATTTTCTGTGGCTATGAATGGTGAAATGGGATTATTTGGAGTAAGAATGATTGAGTGGAACATGTTGGTGTAAGTTTGGGGAAGATGGGAATTCTTGTAGTGAAAAGAGGTGCGAAAGAGACCAATTTGCGGTAAAAGCAGGGGAGTGGAAAGAGTTGGGGTCACAGCGGGGAGTCTAGTTGGGATAAGAGTGGAGGAGGGGGAATAGCTGTGATAAGAGCGTGAAACTGGGGGTGGGGGGTAGTAGTGGTAAGAGTGAGGTAGTGGCACTATTTGTGGAAAGTGTGAGTTAGTGGGGAACAGTCGCAAGATTTTATGATATTGTGAAACAGCTATAAAATCAGCTGAGAAAATAATTCTAATTTTGTGGGATTTCTGGCCAGGATCCAAGAGAAATGTTGTTTTACATAATGAGTCAATCGAAACACCTTGTACCAAGTATTACAAATTTCTGTAAATTGTACAACGTAACAGAATTTGCCATTCTGACTAACTCCACTCCGTGTGTATCAAATTATATATTTTTTTTCAGCAGGAATTCTGTCACGTGAAGAAACCCATCACCGTGCTTAAGGATCTCTAAAAGTAGAAGAGATTGTAATTTTAATTAGAAATACTATGACTGCAGAAAGGTGTAGGTCATTGGTTAGAGCATTCACCTCACAAGCGAGAGGTCGTGGATTCGATTCCCTGACCGGTCAGAGCTAAACCTTACAGCACAAACACACACAAACTCACAACCCCTCTTTTGCAGTAAGTGGGAACCCACTTGTTAGCCAATTGGTGGATAGCATTTGCAGCAATAATTATCCCTCCAAAAAATTTACTGACGTGAATTTGGTCAATGAATCCACGACTCATTGTGTGACAATGATGTGTGCAATTGGCTGACGTGCGTCTCCCAAAAGATATATAGTCACTGAATTTTACATTATATTCCGTGAAGCGCTGTGAGACGTCTCGAACACGTGACAATTCGCTGCATGAAATGCAAGAATTGTTATTATATTATGTAGTACAGAGTGAGGAGTCCTGTAACATACTAGTTAGAACCTGAGGACATGGCAACACTTATTTGCATTGGCAGCAACACACAGTGATTGATGGCTGTTTTCGACAGTGTGTCAATATAATCAAATTATAACAGGTATTGAAGATTTCTGAGGAAATTGATCGGAAGAAAAACTAGCAACATTCTGCCAATGCTCTCTCCCTCTACGTCCTCTCCCTCCCTCTCCCTCTCCCTCTCAACTCTCTACCCCCTCCTCGCTCCCTTCATTTTCTCCCCTCACCCTCACCATTGCCCCCAATGCTCGGATCCCGATCCAACTGTCCAGCGCCTCGGGACGTTCTCCCAACGCCAAAGGCGCTCTGTAAATGTAATCTTGTGTTTGTTGTTGTTGTTGCGATGTCGTTTTTTAACTAATGTTGTGTGGGTTCCGCCGGGGGTTTGACATATGCGGAAACAATTCACCATTGTTAAGACTCTGCAAAACAAACTGAGATTTTAATTGGAAAAACTTAGATTACTCGCCCCGCAATCGACAGGACTTAGGTTTGTTTTCCCGGTCGGGAAAGGTCAAGTTGATTCCTTAGACAAGTTTCCTTACTCCTCAACTCACTTCTGTTTGCTGAGCTATTAGTAGGTAACCCCTCGTACGACAATTTGGTGGATGGGTTTCCCGCAATCAGTTGCCACGATTCACCCAGAAAATTCACTTTAATATTTCTTCAGCGAAGTGTCTTTATACGTCTCGAAGACCTGATAAGGCGTTATATCAAATGCAAGCATTATTATTTTTATTATAGTTATTAATTCGTATAGTTTGCAAAAGAAATAGAGGGCAGATGACGGGAATTTTGTTGAAACCAGAGATTTTATATGATCTGGAACACACCCCCTGAACGGCGGGTGGAAGCAGATTTGAAAGTAGCTTTTAAAAGGGAATTCGACGGGGACTTGAATAGGTCGAATATGCACAACTATGGACTAAAAGCGTGAGAGTGAGACTGGTGGGGGGTAAGAGCGGCAAATTGAGATTATTTGTGTTAGGAACGGGGGATTGGGTCATTTTGGGATAAGTGTGGGTGCAGTGGGACCGGTTCATTGCTCTGTGAAAGAGCGGGTACATGAGAAATGGGCCGAATGGCCTCGTTCTGTGCTGTAAGATTGTATGACTCTATGAAAGACACACGGAGGGGAGTTGGTCAGAATTCGCGAGCAATTCATATTTTGAGGGAGTGTGGGACAGGGACCATGGAAACCCGCAACCAATCTTCATTGGGTTTGGCATCGTATGTGAACGTGAACTAATGATACAAGTGATCAAACGCTTCTGAATCAACCGAATAATAAAACAAATGTTGGCGCTCTGAGAAAAAACTTCTGAAAGTTTTCTTGTCAATTTTTTTNCTGATCCAGGTGTCAGACACAGTGGGTAAACCCACCCAATCACTTCAGAGTCTACACCGCAAACTGAGATTTAGATTTCAAACACTCGTGTTCTGGGAATGGGACAATTTGGGGGTGAGAGAGAGATTGTGCGATCGGTTGAGCTATAAATGGGGCAATGGGGTTATTTGGAGTAAGAAAGCGGGAGGGGAACATGTTGGTGTATGATTGGGAAAGTTGGGGATTGTTGTAGTTAAGAGCGGTGCGAGAGAGACCAATTGGGCTAAAAGCAAAGGAGCGTAAAAATTTGGGATAAAAGCGGGAATTCTATTGGGGTAAGAGTGAGGTAGTGGGGAAGAGTTGTAGGTAAGACTTGGTTTCTAGGCCTATTTGGGGTAAGAGTGGGGGAGTAGAGACGTAATGGCAGCACTGTCTAAGAAGTGGCACAGACACGATTGGTCCGAGTGACCTCCTTCTGTGTTGTAAGACTCTATGATTCAGTGAAACTGCTATAAAATGAGCTGAGAAAACAATTCTTATTTTGTGGGATTATTGTCCAGGATCCAAGAGAAACAGTGCATTTGTAATTTGTTTTAAGTAACGTCTTGACTAAAGGTCGTTTTACATAATGAGTCAATGGAAACACATGACACCAGATATTACACGTTTCTGTGGAAATTGTAGCGTGTAACAAAATTTGCCATTCTGACAAAGTCGCCTCCGTGTTGCATCAAATTATATATTTTTTCAGCAGCATCTCTGACACATACAGAAACCCATCACCGCGCTTAAGGATCTGCAAAAGGAGACGAGGTTTTAATTTTTGTTTGAAATAATAATAATAAAAATAATAATATACTGTACTACTGCTGTGGAGCCGTGTAGCTCAGTGGTTGGAGCATTAGCCTCACAAGAGAGTGGACACAGTTTTGATTCCCGGACGGCTCACAGCGAAATCTTAGGCAAGTTTCCTTACTGCATAAACACAAACACACTCACGCCTCTGTTTAGCAGTCAGTAAGAACCCACTTGTTGGTCGATTGCTGGACCAGACCTGCAGGAATAATAATTCGTCAAAAAAAATTAAATAATGTGTATTTGATCACTCAATCCACGACTGATTGTGGGACACTGATATGTGCAATTGGCTGTCGTGCCTTTCCCAAAAAGTATACAGTCACTGCTCTTTACAGTATATTCTGTGAAGCGCTTTGGGACGTCTCGAATACGTGACAATTCGCCATATGAAATGCAATAATTGTTATTACATTATATAGTACAAAGTGAGCAAACCTCTAACATACCGGTTAGAGCCTAAGGACATGGCGAGGCTTATTGAGATTGAGAGCAACACACTTTGATTGATGGTTGTTTTGCACAGTGTCGATATATAATCAAATGATAAGAGGTACTGAAGGTTTCTGAGGAACTTGATCAGAAGCAAACGAGCTGCAATCTGAATATGTCCTCTACCTCTGAGTGATATGATTTTTTTGTTTCTTTCGTGTGCCATCGGTTGGGTTTCTGACACTTGCAGTCAGAGCGGTGAAGAGTCTCCAAAACAAACTGAGATTTTCATTTCCATCTTAAAAACTTCTATTGTATATTGTTTTTACCTGAACAGTTAGTGTTCTCGCCTCGCAAGCCATAGGCCCGGGTTTGATTCCCGGTCGGGACAGATCAGATCGATTACGAAGGCAAGTTTCGTTATCCCACACACACACACTTCTGTTTACTGAGCAGTAAGTGGAAAGCCACTTGTGAGTCGATTGGCAGATCAGTTTTCTGGCTCTAATAATCCCTCAATGAACGAAAATAATAATAATTTGGTCACTCAATCCACAACTGGTTGGGGGACACTGCTGTGCCCTATAAGCTGCCGCGATTCACCCAGAAAATGCACTTTGCAGTGTATTCTGTGAAGCACTTTGATGCGTCGGGAAGATGCGACGAGGCGCTACATCGAATGCAATGTTTGTTATTATTATTTAAGGTCATTTTCAAAAGAACCGGAGTGGAGACAAGTAGAACTTTTATTTTGTACACAGAGAGTTGATCCGATGTGGAACGAACTGCGGTGAAAGCGTCGTGGAAGCAGATTGTACAATAATATAATAATAATAATCGTTGCATTTGACATAGCGCTTTTCATGTCTTGTTCACGTCTCAAAGCGGTTGACAGAATATACTGTAACATGAATTGATTACACTTGTGGGCGAAATGCGGCAGCCGATTGCGAACAGCGATCCCGCAAACGGCCGTGGATTGAAATGACTGATTTACTGTTGTGTTTTTATATTTGGAGGAATTATTATAAAGTGTGTGGAGTAAATAAACTCGCCCAAGATTTCACACCGCCGGGAACCGAGCCCAGGCCTCTCGCTCGCACAGCGTGTGCGCCAACATCTGAGCTCCAGGACTCCTCGATTTTATAGTACTTTTCAGAAGGGAATTCGATAGGGACTTGAAAAGAACAGCTGTGCATTGCTCCGGTTTGAGTGCGGGATAGTGGGACTCGTTGGGAACAGAGCGGAAGAGTGTAGATAGTTGGTTGTGGGTGAGAACTAATTCGGGTAAAAGCGAAGGTGTGTGTTCTGGTTGTGTTAAGAGCGGTGGAGTGGGACTATTTGGGGTAAAAGGTGAATGATTATATTCCTCAAATACATAACAGCCGTCAGGAGAGATGAAGTGAAGTGTACTCCTGTGCCTCACCTCCCTCCAGCATCAGGTGTTGCAAATCCGACCGAGAGGGAATGAGGAGTGAAACCAATGTCATGGGGTTCAGTGGGAAACACTTTATTCACATAAACACATGAACAAGAATGCAAATGCGTTCGTCAGTTGCAACACAACACTGAGGAACATCTCCGAGCCGTGAGGCCGCGTGAAAGAGGCAAAATAAATGCAGGTTAATCGTTGCAGAAAAGCAATTTTTTTTATAAGTGAATTTTCTTGAACCTTTAATGATTCGGGAAGCGGTGGTGTTGTACTGTGAACACAGGGAGTGATTGCAGTGCAGCACCGCCTCCTGCTGGACATGTGTTTGCACTGCAGCGTTACAGCCATTCCCATCGGCCCGGACTTGGCGGCAATTTCAAATCCCCCCATTCAGTGTGTGATCACTGTCGGTGGTGCGGAGGCGGTGAAATGTGTGTGTGGCCGTGTACTGCGCAGAGAGAAGGTCGATGTGTAACCCAACGACAGTCCAGAAAATGTATGTCAGTCTCAGGCCATGAAGGGGGGAGCGGCAGAGAGTGGAGTAAAGGCTCAACAACAACAACAACATCAACATTACATTGGTACGGAGTCGGGACCAGTCCCACCCGTGTCACTGCTCCCTGTAGTGTAGATGAATATCGGTACTGGTTGTGTGTTGAGTGGATGTGTGCGGTTTGTGTGGCCGTGTCTCCGGGTGTTTTAACGCGTGAACATGTGTGTGTGCGCGGGTGCGCATCGGGGCACCGGCCATGATCGGCCGGTGTGCTGTGGCGCTGTGTGTGTGTGTGTGTGAGTCGGTGGCACATGTATGTAGTGAACATAGCGACATGTTTAAAAGGAACGTCCACAAAAAATGTGCGCACATCCTGTGTGTTGTTAACCTGTCCAGACCCCCCATAATGAGTAACTACTTCAACACTTTCAACAACTGAGCTCCAGGACTCCTCGATTTTATAGTAGTTTTCAGAAGGGAATTCGATAGGGACTTGAAAAGAACAGCTGTGCATTGCTCCCGTTTAAGTGCGGGAGAGTGGTACCAGTTGGGAACAGAGCGGAAGAATGTAGATAGTTGGGTGGGGGTGAGAACTAGTTCGGGTAAAAGCGAAGGTGTGTGTTGTAGTTGTGTTAAGAGCGGTGGAGTGGGACTATTTGGGGTAAAAGGTGAATGATTGTATTCCTCAAATACATAACAGCCGTCAGGAGAGATGGAGTGAAGTGTACTCCTGTGCCTCACCTCCCTCCAGCATCAGGTGTTGCAAATCCGACCGAGGGAATGAGGAGTGAAACCAATGTCATGGGGTTCAGTGGGGAACACTTTATTCACATAAACACATGAACAAGAATGCAAATGCGTTCGTCAGTCGCAACACAACAGTGAGGAACATCTCTGAGCCCTGAGGCCGCGTGAAAGAGGCAAAATAAATGCAGGTTAATCGTTGCAGAAAAGCAAATTTTTTTTAAGTGAATTTTCTTGAACCTGTAATGATTCGGGAAGCGGTGGTGTTGCACTGTGAACACAGTGAGTGATTGCAGTGCAGCACCGCCTCCTGCTGGACATGTGTTTGCACTGCAGGAGTTACAGCCATTCCCATCGGCCCGGACTTGGCGGCAATTTCAAATCCCCCCATTCAGTGTGTGATCACTGTCAGTGGTGCGGAGGCGGTGAAATGTGTGTGTGGCCGTGTACTGCGCAGAGAGAAGGTCGATGTGTAACCCAACAACAGTCCAGAAATTGTATGTCAGTCTCAGGCCATGAAGGGGGGAGCGGCAGAGAGTGGAGTCAGGGCTCAACAACAACAACAACATCAACATTACATTGGTACGGAGTCGGGACCAGTCCCACCCGTGTCACTGCTCCCTGTAGTGTAGGTAAAGTCGGGACTGGTTGTGTGTTGAGTGGATGTGTGCGGTTTGTGTGGCCGTGTCTCCGGGTGTTTTAACGCGTGAACATGTGTGTGTGCGCGGTGCGCATCGGGGCACCGGCCATGATCGGCCGGTGTGCTGTGGCGCTGTGTGTGTGTGTGTGTGAGTCGGTGGCACATGTATGTAGTGAACATAGCGACATGTTTAAAGGGAACGTCCACAAAAAACGTGTGCACATCCTGTGTGTTGTTAACCTGTCCAGACTCCCCATAATGAGTAACTACTTCAACACTTTCCTGCTCATCCCCTCCGCTTCGGGGCATCTCGTCAAATGTCCATTCAACGACAGCAACAACTTGCACTTATATGGCGCCCTCCTCCCAGAGTAGCGTCTCAGAGCGCCTGACATGGCGGAGGCCGACTCTGAGCCGGGGTGGGGGCTGGAGGGGGCCGCACGGTCGAAGGCGAAAGTTTTCGGGAGGGAATTCAAATCGGGGAGAGAGGGGCCAAAGGCGGAGTGATTGAGGAAAAGGTTTTCCAGAGTTTAGGGGCGCAGTGTAAAAGCACTGAGAGCACCACTTCCGATGGAGGGGCGGAGGGGGCGAGTGTCAGTCGAGCGAAGGCGTCGCGGGGCGTGGAATAGGGAATGAGGGGTTCGGGGAGGGAGGGAGGGAGGGGTCAGAGACTGAATGGATTTGAATGCAAAACGAGGATATTGAAGTCGTAGGACCCAAATCTAATCTGTCAGCTCAGATGCCCCGAACAACAGGGAGTCCCTCCCTCGATCCCCAACGCCCAATCGTTCTTGGTCCATTAGTTGCCTTAAAGACGACCACCGTGTGTGCCCACGTCTGCTTCCTTCCCATCCTTTCTGCTCCATCTTTGTTATTTCTGTCACAGATTTATTTTACACAGAGCGCAAACATCGAACAGGTGGTATATATATATATATCTACATGTGTGTCTGTGTGTGTGTGTGTGTGTGTGCGTATGTACATGTATACATATACAAATCCCCTGATGTCGGCCTCCCCAGGTCCTCTCCCCACAGGCTGCAGATCATCCAGACTTCTGTTGGAGCCCGTCAAGTGGAGGCAGCGTTTTGCGGGTTGAGGCATAAGGCGGTCGGGAAGGCAGAGCGGTGTCAGGACACGAAGGGATTTGAGAACATTGAAACGAACCCGTTGTTGATAGGGAGACAGTGGACCCCGATTAGCACTGCTGTCGTGGGGCGGTGCAAACTGCGCAGCGTTTCTTAATCAAAGCGATCAGGATCTGATCAAGACTTCCCTTCTCCGCCAGTCCTGAAGACTGAGGGTGGTGCGAGATGTGCAATTTCTGTTTGATTCTCAGCCATGGTTTGCATTTACGAGAGGGTTTTACCTGTAAAGTGCGACACTTGATCTGAGTTCCACTTGTATTCCCCACCAGCAGATCGCTTCGCGCAAGAGGCTGCTGTTAGTGCAGTGTTACTTTTTGTGGGAAAAGCCTCAATCCATTGCGTAAATGTGCCAAATATTACAAGACAGTGCTTAAAACCTCCTTTCGTGATTGTTATTGGCCCTCTCAAATCAATCTGCACATGGGTCCATGGACCCGAGGGTGGGGGTGGCGATTTAAGAAGCACTCGCTGTCCTCAAGGAGAAGGGTATTACGCTGCAAAGATACCACACACCGGTGTGCGCACTGCGCAATATCCACGACCACATTCGGCCAACGCACACCACGTAACATTAATTGTGGCCAAGCGGTTATATAATAGTGACCAGATGTCGGGTGCATGTAAAATATTGTGAATTCTTCCTCTTGCAGGCTTGGGGGTGTGCACACAACTGGGATTTTGTCTGGGGGCAAATACATTAAAATTGGTTCAGAAGTACAGTCTTTACTTGCCGGGGTTGTCATGGTCAAAGGGGCCCAGTGACAGTCAACAACAACAACAACTTGGACTTCTATAGCGCCCTCCACACCGGACGGCGTCTCAGAGCGCCTTAAAGTTTCGGATCCCGGGACCGAGCCAGGGGGAGGGAGTGGGGGGATAGAGGGTGGGGGGGGGGGGGGAGAGGTGACGAAAGGCGCGGTCAAAATGTCAGCCGGAGTCGGAGAGGGTTTGCCTTCTTTGTGCCATTGTAACACATCGACGTGCGGTTGGTTTTGTTGACTTTAAAGCTCGAATGTCCAAAGCAGAAAGAACCTTTTTCCACCGATGCGACCCGGAGGCCGAAGAAGGGAATGGTTTTCACAGTGCAGTAAATCTGACCGCACACTTTGCAGCTTTGTCTGCATCCGATATCTGTGAATGTCCTTCAGCTTTTCCCAGGTACAAAGGAGTCTTTCGAGCAGAGATGGTTTCCCAAATGGTTTGGACCAGTGGCTGCTGTACAAGTGGGTTATCATCAGTCGTCCGAAAGGAATTCGACCCATAAGGGGGTAACGGAGTCACAGTGTTGTCCACATAGTCGCTGTCGGAACAAATGTTTGTGGATTTCTCTGCTGTTTGATTCAAATCCTCCTGGAAGGCCGCTGGTTCCTCACACTGTGATGAGTGCGGCCGACATTGGTACATGATTTATCAGTTTGGTGGAAGGATGACTGTCTGATGTCCTTTTTCGTGGAAGGAACATCCATCGATATACACGCGCTGTCCCTCTGGAAGAGGTGTCGGATATATGTTGAAACGTGGTGCGTGGGACCGGACACTCGAGTGGGTCTCCGTCGTATAGCAGCAGATGAGGGAGAAGTGTTGTTGGTTGTGAGGTACTCTCGATGTCCCACTGTCCCAGGACCGAGGCCCATCGGTTCAGCGGTTGAGAGGACACCGAGGTATCTCCGGGGCTGAGCAACAATTTCAACCGAGTTTGCGGTGAATGTATCTCCAGCTTCTGGACACCGGTCACAAAGGTAAACTGTGCGATGGCTCAGGATGTGGCAGTCGGTGTCGCTCACACACCTCAAAGTGGTTCTCACCCCCGTCAGGATGCGGGAGGCGAGTGCAATCGCAGTCAGTTTGCCGCGGTCCGGGCACAGCACTGCCGTTAAGCTCTGGTCGGTCGCAGTGACCTCCCGGTGAAAAGGCTCCCGCGGAACCGGAGAGACCAGAGCTGTGGTTTGTGTGACTCCTTGTGTTAAAGCCGCCACAGCCGCAGTGTGAGCATCAGCCCAAAGCTCCGGCTCGGAGTCTCCTCTGGTCCTTTCAGCAATTCCTTCAGCGGTTTGGCAGCTCAGCAAAGGGAGGAGTGAACCACCTTTGATATCCCACCAGACCCAGGAATGATGGCAGTGATGGTTTTGTTTCAGGAGCGGCAGACGGGATAATATTTCGATCTGTTTATCATCCATCGCACTGGGAGGCAGTCGTACTCCGAGAAAAGTTACTGTCTTTTGCAGCAGCTGAGCCTTCTTGCGGTTAATTTTCAGTGCTGCTGCAGTCAGTCGGTTCAGTATGTCGGTCAATATCTGAATGTGAGTGTCGTAGTCAGCGGTTGCAATTAAAATGTCATCCACAAACTGAAACACACACTCAGAATTCACGCTCTTTTATAATAGCAGCCACTCGTTTGTGAAAGACAGTCGGGGAGTGTGGAAGCCTTGGGGTCTGCACATCCAGGTGTGTTGCTGGTTATCTAATGTGAATGCGAATTTAAACTGTTCCTCATCTCTGATGGGGACACTCCAGAAGCCGCTAACGTTGAAAAAAGACAGACGTGTCTTGGTAGAGGAGTCAATGGTGTCGGGGAATCGCTGACCACTGGGGAACAGGACGGTGTCACTTTATTGAGTTGTCGGTAATCAATTGTTAACCTCCAACTCCCATCCGGTTTGGTACCGGTCATATGGGCGAGTTGGTGGTGAATGAACCTTCTCGAATGACACTCTGTTGTTTTAACGAGTTAATAATATCTGCAGTGTATGGGAGGCTATTCCTGTATAGGATATAGTTTGCAGGGTTTGTCCGTTAATGGTCTCAATAGCAGTTAATTTTCCACAAACAGACTTGTGCAGAGCCACCACTGAGGGTTGGTCGGCAAAGATTTTTCCCACCGTATTATCTGGGAACTGTCTGGAGGGTAAATTTCACCCTTTTTCATTGCAAATACCGCATGAGAGTGATCAACTGGCGCTGGATATGCGATCTCTCCACCTCCACTGGGATCCCCTGTCCACAGGCATTGATTTGAAGAATGAACTCTCACCGGATATTTTAACAGAGTTTCTGCCCCCAATATCCCTCTCTTCTGGATCGTGTTGTTCGCTGCCGCGCTCTTGTACGTCTAAGGTAAACAACCCACTTTCAGCGCCTTGGGACGTCCTCCCGATGTGAAAGGCGCCACACAAATGTAATCGTGTTGTTGTTGTGTTGTATCCTCCGGGAGGATCAGTGTAACCTGTGCCAATTGGACCCGAAACACAGCGCTTCCAGTCAAACCCGCACTATTCCACACATCCATTGGTAGCCGCAGATTCCCAGTCGGAGAGTCAGAGTGTATTATCGCAGCCTCAGACCTGGGGGTCAATTCACATCAGTTGTGATGGTCCTCCATTCACCACAGGTTTAACATAAGGTCTGACTCCCAATACAGGTTCAAATGGTATCCATAGGTTGGGGGATGTTAGTGGGGAGGCCGGGACCCGTCAATAGGCGGTAGGGGGTCGGGGGGGGGGGGTTGTTGTGGGGGGGGGGGGTTGTTGTGGGGGGGGGGGGTTGTTGTGGTGGGGGGTCGGGGTTGTTGTGGGGGTGGTTGTTGTGGATTGGATGGTAAATCCCTTCTGCGGGACACACGGCTCAGACAGACTCTGTCCCGTCGACCTGTCTCTGCTGTGGCCGCTCAGGGCGGTCCATGGATTATTCCCGGGTTTTGGCCCTTCTACACAGCGAACCTCCTCTCTCCCCTCCGACCCTGACGCCTGGTCTGAGGGCTTCTCACAGCCTTCCCAGGGCTGTCACTGCCATTGGGAAAAGCTGACCCCAGTAATCCTCGGCTGTCACTGCCATCCCTGGTTTAGTCTGGACTTTTGGGTGGCGTTTGGCAAGAATTTTTGTTGATAAGGAACCTGCCCGAGGGGATCAGCCCGGATACCCTTCACCTGGGGAAGCTCGGAAAGCGCCGAGAGTCGCCTATCGTACCCGGTCGGGCTGTTTCTTAAACCCTGTCCCGCTGCGAGGAAGTGTAATATAAGTAGAATAAACTGTAAAGTGACTGTACAGGATTCACTGTTAAGAAACTGCACAGTATTCCCTGTAAAGTGACTGCACAGTGTTCCCTGTAAAGTGACTGCACGGGATTCACTGTAAAGACAATACTGTTGGAAAAAATGAACCCCGAGTGCGATCAAAAAATTCGACAGTTAACAAATATGGCGTAACACACCTTTAAATGCTTTATTTCGATCCCCAACAGTTAATATCAATCACACAATACAGAGAAAGGTAAATGGTCCAATAAGCAATAGTAGAATCCGATGATTCTATCAAAGTAGAATGATAATAATTGACTATTATACCAAAAACACACGGGTTACAGCAGTTAAGCGATACTCACACTACCGGTGTAAAGGAATCAGCCGCAGCCGTTCTTGTTCTTTCCTCTCTGGAGCCCCAGAAGCTCAGTGATAGACTCACACACTTATGGTGACCCTCTGATCTCTGATCCGGGACTCACTGTCTCCCTCTTGGAGTCGCACTGCTCTTGTTTTGCTCTCCCGAGAGTTGCGCTCGTTATACCCCGTCTCCAAATGTCCTTCTCCCAGAGCGCACCTCCTAAACTCATACCAACCCCCCGCCCCCTCCTCACCCACTGCCAAACCCCCGCCCCCTCCTCACCCACTGCCAAACCCCCGCCCCCTCCTAACCCCCTACCAACACCCCCGCCCCCTCCTCACCCACTGCCAACCCCCCGCCCACTCCTCACCCACTGCCAACACCCCCGATCCCTCCTAACCCCCTACCAACACCCCCGCCCCCTCCTAACCCCCTACCAACACCCCCGCCCCCTCCTAACCCCCTACCAACCAACCTCGCCCCCTCCTAACCCCCAACATCTCCGCCCCCTCCTAACCCCCTACCAACACCTCCGCCCCCTCCTAACCCCCTACCAACACCCCCGTCCCCCTAACACCCTCCCAACACCCCTCCCTCTCCTAACGCCCGACCAACCACCCCCACCCCCTCCTAAACCCCTACCAGCACCCCCGTCCCCTCCTAACCCCCTATCAAACCCCCCGCCCCCTCCTAACCCCCTACCAACACCCCCGCCCCCTCCTAACCCCCTACCAACACCCCCTCCCCCTCCTAACACCCTACCAACACACCCGCCCCCTCCTAACCCCCTACCAACACACCCGCCCCCTCCTAACCCCCTGCCAACACCACCGCCCCCTCCTAACATCGAACCAACCCTCCCTCCCCCTTCTGTCCACCTACCAATCCTTCCGTACTCATCCAATCCCAATAACAACACCCCCCGCCCCTCCTAATCCCTTTACAACCCCCCGATCCACTTAAACCCGTACCAATCAACTGCCGCCTCCTAACCCCCTAGCAATCCCCCACCCCTTCATATCCGCTACCAACACGCCGCCCCCTCCTCACCGCTATCAAATCGACCGACCCTCTTCACCACCTACCAACTCCCCCGCCCCCTCGTAAACCCCTATCAAGCTCCCGCCGTCTCCTAACCACCTACCAACCCCATCATACCCTCCTGACCACCTACCAACACACACCCCCTCCTAACCACGTAACCACCACCAGTCCCCCTCCTAATCCCTACCAGCACCCCTGTCCCCTCCTAACCCCCTACCTACCCGCCCGGGCCCCTCCTAACCCCCTACCAACCTCCCTACCCCTTCCTAATCCTTTAAGAAACTCTCCCTCCCCCTCCTAACCCCCTACCAAACCATACGTCCCGCTCCTAAACCCCTACCAACCTCCCCCGCTGCCTCCTCACCCCTACCAATAGCCCCAACCCCCCACCCGCACTCTCCTGTCCCCCTATTAACACTCCCGCACCCCTCATAACCCCCTACCAACCCCCCCGCACCACCCCTAACCCCCTACCACCCCCCTACCCCCCGCCGCTGCCATCAGAAAACGGGCAGGGGCGGGGCTATAGGTGGGGGCGGGGCTATAGCTGTGGGCGAGGCTGTAACTGGGTGCGGGGCTTTAGCGGGGGCGGGGCTGTGGCTATAGCTGGAGGCGGGGCTGTAGATGGGAGGGGGACTATAGCTGGGGGCGGGGCTGTAAGTGGGGGCGGGGCTATAGCTGGGGCGGGGCTATAGTTGGGGGCGGGGCTGTCGGAAGGATTTCAGTCTGTGGACCGTATTTGTGAATTAAATCGATATCGACCCTCTCTTAAAGGGGAGGAGGTTTACTTGGGGGGAGGGGGGCGGGAGGGGGTTTAACACTCTTTTTATTATGATGATAATCCTTGTGATTGACATCGCGCCCCTTCACATCTTCGAGGCTTCTCAAAGCGCTTCACACAACAGACTAAAATATAGTGACTGTGTGTTTAGTGAGATGGGGAGAGAGGGAGAGAGAGAGAGAAACGAGGAGAGAGCACGTGTTGTAGAGTGAAGTGACTGTGTGTTTAGTGAGATGGGGAGAGAGGGAGAGAGAGAGAGAAACGAGGAGAGAGCACGTGTTGTAGAGTGAAGTGACTGTGTGCTTTGTGGGATGGTGAGAGAGGGAGAGAGAGAGAAACGAGGAGAGAGCACGTGTTGTAGAGTGTAGTGACTTTGTGTTTTGTGGCTTGGGGAGAGAGGGAGAGAGATAGAGAGAAGAACGAGGCGAGAGGACGTGTTGTACATTACAGTGACTGTGTGTTTCACTGTAAAGTGTAGTGACTGTGTGTCTCGCTGGAAAGTGCAGTGACTGTTGTTTTAATGTTCCAATTTCCGCACTTTCTCTCTCCCTCTCTCTCTCTCTCTCTGTCTCTCTCACGCGCACTCACATTTTCTCTGTCTCTAACTCTCTCTCACATTCTCAGTCTCTCTCACACACACACTTCGTCTCTCTCTATCTCTCTCACTCTCATTCACTCACAGTCTCTCTCTCGCTCACACACACATTCTCTCTCTCTCTTACATACACTCACAGTCTCTCTCTATCTCACACACACTCACAGTCTCTCTCTCTCACACACTCAGTCTTTCTCTCACACACACACTCACAGTCTCTCTCTTACACACGTACTCAGTCTCTCTCTTACGCACTCAGTCTCTCACTCACGCACTCAGTCTCTCTCTCAGTCTCTCACTCTCCCTCTCTCACGCTCTCACAGTCTCTCTCACATAGTTAGTCTCTCTCTATCTTTCTCACTCTCATTCACTCACAGTCTCTCTCTCACACAAACTCAGTCTCTCATTCTCACGCACTCAGTCTCTCTCTCTCTCTATCCCTCAATCTCTCTCTCTCTGACGCGCTCACACACTCTCACTCACACTCTCTCACTGTCTCTCTCACACACACTCTCTCCCTCTCTCACACACACACTCTCTCACTCACACACTCTCTCACAAACAAAATCTACCGCATAAAAGCTGCGGAATTAGTTGATAGTTTGCGAAGCGCTTTGAGCTTTCGATGACGTGATGAGCCGCTATAACGAAAACAATTATCATTATTATTTTCAGCGCCTTGGGACGTCCTCTCGACGTGAAATAGGTGTAGTGACTGTGTGCTTGTCTGTAAAGTGTAGTGACTGAGTGATTGACTGTAAAGTGTAGCGACTGTCTGTTTGACTGTAAAGTGCAATCACAATGTGTCTGACGGTAAAGTTTAGTGACTGTGCGTTTGACTGTAAAGTGCAGTGGCCGTGTGTTTGACTGTAAAGTGTAGTGACTGCGTGCTTGACTGTCAAGTGAAGTGACTGTATATTTGTGTGTCTATGTGTGTCTCTGGTTGTGTATGTATGTGCGTCTGTGTCTGCGTGTATGTGTCTGTGTGCGTATGTCTGCGTGTGTGTGTGTGTCTGCGTGTGTGTGTGTGTGTCTGTGTGTGTGTATGTGTGAGTGTGTGTGTGTGCCTGTGTGTGAGTGTTTGTGTGTGTGAGTGTGTGTGTGAGTGTGTGTGTGAGTGTTTGTGTGTGTGTGTGTCTGTGTGTGAGTGTTTGTGTGAGTGTGTGTGTGCCTGTGTGTGAGTGTTTGTGTGTGTGTGAGTGTGTGTGTGAGTGTGTGTGTGTGTGTGTGTGTGTGTGTGAGTGTGTGTGTGAGTGTGTGTGTGAGTGTGTGTGTGTATGTGTGAGTGTGTGTGTGCCTGTGTGTGAGTGTTTGTGTGTGTGTGAGTGTGTGTGTGAGTGTGTGTGTGTGTGTGAGTGTGTGTGTGTCTGTGTGTGTGTATGTGTGAGTGTGTGTGTGCCTGTGTGTGAGTGTTTGTGTGTGTGTGAGTGTGTGTGTGAGTGTTTGTGTGTGTGTGAGTGTGTGTGTGAGTGTGTGTGAGTCTGTGTGTGAGTGTTTGTGTGTGTGTGAGTGTGTGTGTGAGTGTGTGTGAGTCTGTGTGTGAGTGTGTGTGTGTGAGTGTGTGTGTGAGTGTGTGTGAGTCTGTGTGTGAGTGTTTGTGTGTGTGTGAGTGTGTGTGTGAGTGTGTGTGAGTCTGTGTGTGAGTGTTTGTGTGTGTGTCTGCGTGTGTGTGTGTGAGTGTGTGTGTGAGAGTGTGTGTGTGAGTGTGTGTGAGTCTGTGTGTGAGTGTGTGTGTGTGTGTGAGTGTGTGTGAGTCTGTGTGTGAGTGTGTGTGTGTGTGTGAGTGTGTGTGTGAGTGTGTGTGAGTCTGTGTGTGAGTGTTTGTGTGTGTGTCTGCGTGTGTGTGTGTCTGCGTGTGTGTGTGTCTGTGTCTGTGTGTGTGTATGTGTGAGTGTGTGTTTGCGTGAGTCTGTGTGTGAGTGTTTGTGTGTGTGTGAGTGTGTGTGTGAGTGTTTGTGTGTGTGTGAGTGTGTGTGTGAGTGTGTGTGTGCCTGTGTGTGAGTGTTTGTGTGTGTGTGAGTGTGTGTGTGAGTGTGTGTGTGGGTATACCAGACGTTGTCAGGTTTCCCCCTATCCTGTCCCCTTGCGAGGTGAGGGGTCTAACCCCTGAGCTACAGGGGCTGTGGGGTGGGGGGTGAGGGGTCTTTACTGCGTCTCTCACCCTGACCTGGGAGTGTAGTGACTGTGTGTTACTGTGTCTCTAACCCTGACCTGGGAGTGTAGTGACTGTGTGTTACTGTGTCTCTCACCCTGACCTGGGAGTGTAGTGACTGTGTGTTACTGTGTCTCTCACCCTGACCTGGGAGTGTAGTGACTGTGTGTTACTGTGTCTCTCACCCTGACCTGGGAGTGTAGTGACTGTGTGTTACTGTGTCTCTCACCCTGACCTGGGAGTGTAGTGACTGTGTGTTACTGTGTCTCAAACCTGACCTGGGAGTGTAGTGACTGTGTGTTACTGTGTCTCTCACCCTGACCTGGGAGTGTAGTGATACTGTGTGTTACTGTGTCTCAACCCTGACCTGGGAGTGTAGTGACTGTGTGTTACTGTGTCTCACCCTGACCTGGGAGTGTAGTGACTGTGTGTTACTGTGTCTCTAACCCTGACCTGGGAGTGTAGTGACTGTGTGTTACTGTGTCTCTAGCTGGGGAGTGTAGTGACTGTGTGTTACTGTGGTCTCTCACTACCCTGACCTGGGAGTGTAGTGACTGTGTGTTGCTGTGTCTCTAACCTGACCTGGGAGTGTAGTGACTGTGTGTTACTGTGTCTCTCACCCTGACCTGGGAGTGTAGTGACTGTGTGTTACTGTGTCTCTAACCCTGACCTGGGAGTGTAGTGACTGTGTGTTACTGTGTCTCTCACCCTGACCTGGGAGTGTAGTGACTGTGTGTTACTGTGTCTCTCACCCTGACCTGGGAGTGTAGTGACTGTGTGTTACTGTGTCTCAAACCTGACCTGGGAGTGTAGTGACTGTGTGTTACTGTGTCTCTCACCCTGACCTGGGAGTGTAGTGACTGTGTGTTACTGTGTCTCTCACCCTGACCTGGGAGTGTAGTGACTGTGTGTTACTGTTTACCACGGTGCCGTCTCACCCTGACCTGGGAGTGTAGTGACTGTGTGTTACTGTGTCTCTCACCCTGACCTGGGAGTGTAGTGACTGTGTGTTACTGTGTCTCAAACCTGACCTGGGAGTGTAGTGACTGTGTGTTACTGTGTCTCCACGAACCCTGACCTGGGAGTGTAGTGACTGTGTGTTACTGTGTCTGGGGGTGTAGTGACTGTGTGTTACTGTGTCTCTAAACCCTGACCTGGGGAGTGTAGTGACTGTGTGTTACTGTGTCTCTCACCCTGACCTGGGAGTGTAGTGACTGTGTGTTACTGTGTCTCAACCCTGACCTGGGAGTGTAGTGACTGTGTGTTACTGTGTCCTCTCACCCTGACCTGGGAGTGTAGTGACTGTGTGTTACTGTGTCTCTCACCCTGACCTGGGAGTGTAGTGACTGTGTGTTACTGTGTCTCAAACCTGACCTGGGAGTGTAGTGACTGTGTGTTACTGTGTCTCACCCTGACCTGGGAGTGTAGTGACTGTGTGTTACTGTGTCTCAAACCTGACCTGGGAGTGTAGTGACTGTGTGTTACTGTGTCTCTCAACCTGACCTGGGAGTGTAGTGACTGTGTGTTACTGTGTCTCAAACCTGACCTGGGAGTGTAGTGACTGTGTGTTACTGTGTCTCACCTGACCTGGGAG